>NC_134906.1:16137654-16227654 GCF_041734735.1 Babylonia areolata | reverse complement strand
ATTTTATGGAATGCCCGAAATCTTCGTATCTTCGAAACAATTTCGATGGGAAAAAAAACAAAAAACAACAACAAAAAACCCACACACACAAAAACCCAACAACAAATAAACCGAAATCAGTTCCCAGTTTTTGCAATTTGTTTTTAAGCAAGGATGACAGTGTAGTTGAAAGTAGGGAAATTCATTAAAAGATAACAAGATGACATGGTCGACCACCACAGGACGTCCACCGCACACCACCACAGACGCCCACGCTGTTTCCGGCGCACAGCCATGACTGTGATCACCACGAGTGTGCCTGGCGTCACGGTGTGACGTAGTGTGTCAAGTGACCTTTGGTATGTGGTGGGCAAGTTGTATACACACATGTCCGCAGTCTGGAGTTGTTATTGTTACACACAGACACTGACACTGGTTGTATTGCCATTAGCAAAAATACCCTTTTGGCAAGGGGGTTACAATACACAGTGCCAATAAGCATAGGCCAAAATTGTTTGGCTAAAAGTTTCAGTTTCAGTTTTACTTTCTCAAGGAGGCGTCACTGCGTTCGGACGAATCCATATACGCTACACCACATCTGCTAGGCAGATGCCTGACAGCAGCATAACCGAACGCGCTTGTTAGGCCTTGAGTGCATGCTTGTATATGTGTGTACCTATCACAGTGGATTTTTGTATAATTTTGCCAGAGGACAACACTTTTGTTGCCTTGGGTTTTTTGTTGTTTTTCCAGTGGGCCAAGTGCGTGCTGCACACGGGACCTCGGGTTTATCGTCTCATCCGAAAGACTAGACGCTCAGTTTGATTTTCCAGTCAAACTTGAGAGAAACGGCGAGAGTGGAATTCGAACCCACACCCTCACGGACTCTCTACATTGACAGCTAAGCAGCTTAATCATTCTACCACCTTCCGTCTTAAATCGTTTGGATGGAAGTGTAATAGAAATACGTACCAAAGAGCAAACAATCAACAATAAACCACAATATGCTCATCAGCACTCACGCGCGCTTGTTACCCCCCTCCCCCTCCCCCCCCCCCCCCCCCTCACACACACACAGAGATAAATATATATATATAGAGAGAGAGAGAGATAGAGAGAGAGACAGACAGACAGACAGACAGACAGAGACAGAGAGTCAGAACGGAACGGAACGGAATGGTGTATTCACATAAAGGCCTCAACCCCAAATGAAGGGGTTCACATGAACATTATGCAATTCAATAAGACAACATAAGCAAACAAGCATAAATGCAGATAACAAAGCATAATCATATTCATTTCACAAAGTGGGTATTTCTCAAAGTTTGAAAGTCTTCTACAAAAAACAAAACAAAACAAACAAAAAAACAAAACAAAAAACAAGGAAAAATCACGAACGTCCTTACTGTTGCTTGACGACATTAACAGACTTAATTTAAACAGATAGGAATGTTTGTAGCATTTTGCTTTTATAAACATTTCACGAACATTTCCTGACAAAGAACAAAATGTAATTCGTTTTCTTGGGATTCGTTACACAGAGTACAGACTAAATCATTCGTACTAGAAGTTTTGTATCTTGAGCGATGCATTGCCAATTCTCATATTCCTAATCTAAATTACGTTGTTATAGATTTCAAGTGCCTGTCCACATCTTGCAGAAGATAAGTTTTCAAATCATGTACATTACAGAGAGTTCTGTACATATCAAATCTCTGACTGGTATGGATACGATTAATCCAACTTTGCCATCTACGATCGATTAGCCACACACACACACACACACACACACACACACACACACACAGAGAGAGAGAGAGAGAGAGAGAGAGAGAGAGAGAGAGAGAGAGATTCAAAAACTTTATCACTCAAGGATAAAAATTTTAGGCATTGCCTAGTCTTCCAATCTGTCCTTGTGACAACAAAAATAATAACGATAGGACACAACAATAATAATAATGGTAAATACTGCTGTTGCTACTACTGCTACTACTACTACTACCCACCACTACTAATACCACCATCCTTACTACTAAGGATAATAATGATAATCAACACACCATCATCACCATTATAAAAAAATGATAAAGGGAACACAGTCACACACACCCATCCACCCACCCACCCACCCACATATGCACACACTCATCCCCAAACACACACCCCTTATGCACATAGATATATGCACATATACACACATGCATGCATATGTCTACATGTACACACACACAGAACAAATCGTCTGTCATTGAGGATACCTCAGGCGAACTACTGACAGAAAGCTCCGCTGTTCTGAACAGATGGACACAATACTGTCAAGAATTATACAACTATCCCATACAACCAGATGACAGTTTGATTGACAGAGACATAACACCATCAAGGGAACCTTCACCCCTGCCAGTGTTGAGGGAAGAAGTGGAAGAAGCTGTACGCAGTCTACCAGCAGGAAAGTCACCTGGAGCAGACAACATTCCGGCAGAGCTGCTCAAACACGGAGGGAATGAGCTGGTCACAATTGTAACAGCAATCTGTCAAAAGATCTGGGAGACAAAACAGTGGCCCTCAGAATGGACTCGGTCGCTCATCATCCCCATACCAAAAAAGGGGAATCTCCGCCAATGCCAGAATTACAGGACAATCAGTCTTATTAGCCACACAAGCAAAATCATGCTTCGAGTCATTCTAAACCGACTCAAGAAAGAGGCTGAAGAACACCTGGCAGAGGAACAAGCCGGATTCAGAGCAGGCAGAAGCACAGTAGAACAGATCTTCACCTGCCGATTACTGATGGAAAAACACCTGCAACATCAAAGAGACCTGTTCCACAACTTCATAGACTTCAAGAAAGCCTTTGACAGGGTGTGGCATGATGGACTGTGGCAGGTACTCAGACAGTTTGGCATCGAGGAGGGTCTCACCCAAGTCATTCAGGCGCTGTACAAGACATCCAGCAGCGCAGTCCTCCTCAACAACCAAATCGGAATATACTTTAAGACCACAGTCGGTGTCCGTCAGGGTTGCCTGCTCTCCCCAGTACTATTCAACCTTTTCCTAGAAAACATCATGCGCGAAACCCTCCATGACTTCCACTCTACCATCTCCATAGGAGGAAGAATCATCAACAACTTGAGATTCGCAGATGACATAGATCTACTAGGAGGCAGCAACAAAGAACTACAAGACCTCACCAAGAGACTAGAAGGAAGAGCAGGTGCATACGGAATGGAAGTGAGCACCGAGAAAAGCAAAGTGTTGGTAAACAGCTCAACCAACACCCAAGCTCAAATCTTCATGAACGGACAACAACTTGAAGAAGTGGATGCTTTCAAATATCTCGGCACCACCCTCACAAACGACGGTCGCTCAACAACTGAAATAAAGATTAGGATAGCGATCGCAACATCAGCAATGGCTAAGCTCAGCAAGATTTGGAAGAGCAGAGAGATCAGCTTTCCAACAAAGATCAAACTGTACCGATCCCTGGTGCTATCCATACTGCTGTATGGATGTGAAAGTTGGACTTTAACAGCAGAGACTACTAGGAAAGTCCAGACGTTTGAGACAAAATGCTTCAGACGACTGCTTGGAATCTCATGGAAGGACAGAAAGACCAATGACTTTGTCAAGAGCCAAATAACTATGCTAGTGGGTCCACTGGAACCACTCTTAGCAGTGGTCAAAAGGAGGAAGCTGTCATGGTTCGGGCATGTGACACGCCACAATTCACTGCAAAAGACAGTTCTACAGGGAACGCTAGAGGGTGGTAGGCGAAGAGGGAGGCAAGCCAAATGCTGGATGGACAACATCAAGGAATTGACCAATATGGATAGCGCTACGCTGATACGACAGGCAGAAGATAGAACCGGATGGCGTCGTCTGACTACGGAATCGTCCCTCATGTCTCCTCTACGCCCATCCCGGGCAGGAGAATGAATGGAATGGACACACACACACACACACACACAGACACACACACACACACACACACATATATATATATATATATATATATATATATATATATATATATATATAAACACATATGCATACATAAACATAATTAGGTATCAGTTAGATAGATAGATAGATAGATAGATAGAGAGAGAGAGAGAGAGAGAGAGAGAGAGAGAGAGAGAGAAAGAGAGAGAGAGAGAGAAACAGACAGTCAGACAGAGACAGTGACAGAGAGATGGAGGGAGGAGGGGATGGGAGGCGAGGCACTCACTGTAGACATGCCATGAAGCACAGGTGGGTTGGTAGGCATCTAGATAAATAGATAGGTGCACACACACACACACAGATATATATATATATATATGTGTGTGTGTGTGTGTGTGTGTGTGTGTGTGCTTAATATTGTGTGCACTCGAGCCAAAAGACAATTTAAGTGAATTTACAATTAAACTGTATTTCATCTTATCAGTTTCCATTTCCTTTTCATTTCAAACTCAGTGTAAAAGGGATTTCTTTAAAAAAAAAAAAAAAAAAAAAAAAAAAGTTAAAAAAAAGAAGAAAAAAAGAGAAAAAAGATCAAATTGTGGTACTCGAATAAATTTGTATTATTCTACTTGTCTTATTTGTTTCTTCTTTTATAGTGATATCTTCATGACACATGAAGTGTTGTGACCAGTGTGGTGATTCCTGATGTGTATGTTTTCTTATATGGTCTTCATTAATTCTCTTTATAAAGCTACAGCAATGCATACATTACCTTCATAAATGTTTTTGAGTGATTGTGCTGTCCATGCGTTTGGCTTATGTTATACTTCAGTGTCAATGACATGTGGATTTTCTTACCTAGTCAGCATCAGTTCCATTACTTTAGTTATTGTGTTGCATACATTTTTATGAATGTTCTTGTTCTAAAAGAGATTTTGCTTTATGTATATAATGCTATATGTACTCGAGCGAACGCATTTATGTGTATTTATAAACAATACAGTTGTATCTTATCTCACGGCAGACTGCAGACGATTTTGCGCTTCACTGGTAATCGGCAAGGCTGCCCGTGCGTATTACCGGTGATGGGCAAGGCAGCCCGTGCGTATTACCGGTGATGGGCAAGGCAGTCCGTGCGTATTACGATAACAAGCAAGGCAGCCCGTGCGTGATACGGTAATGGGCAAGGCAGCCCGTGCGTATTACGATAACAAGCAATGCAGCCCGTGCGTGATACGGTAATGGGCAAGGCAGCCCGTGCGTATTACGATAACAGGCAATGCAGCCCGTGCGTGATACGGTAATGGGCAAGGCAGCCCGTGCGTATTACGATAACAGGCAAGGCAGCCCGTGCGTATTACGATAACAAGCAAGGCAGCCCGTGCGTGATACGGTAATGGGCAAGGCTGTCCGTGCGTATTACGATAACAGGCAAGGCAGCCCGTGCGTGATACGGTAATGGTAACATAAACCTACATAAACTCTCCACATGGTTGACTGTGCATACCGGTTAGGTTCGCCTGTCTTGGCGGTTGAAAACGTGATATAAAAATTGGTTTCACAACAACAACTTTGTTCTCTTTTTGATTTTCATTTCAGTTGACAGTTCTCACAACAGGACAGAATATCTGGATCTGCGTCCTTGTCACATTTGCATAAGATTTGTTTACTTTTTTTTCTTGTCTCTCCCCACTGTCAACATGCAGTGTGAGCATCTTTCATAACTCCATACAGACCTTCCAGCGTGAACAAAATCTTGAATTTATTGACTATGGAGCGAGCAAGTATAAGCATTTCGACAGTTCCAAGTAAAAAATTAATGTCATGGCGTTTTAAAACTGTAGTCCTCTGGCAGCTTCATGGTCTTTGACTAATATCATTTACAGTGAAAAGACGTTAAATTTAAGAACGAACGAACGAAAAGGTCTTTGAAAGTATCCCTTTTTTTGTATTAACGTCTGAGTCTTTTCTTTGGTGAACCAAAGACGACGATCTTACGTGGCTGTGCTTCAGCACTTTCAAACTCCTGTTGGTTGCGCCGATCCACCGGCATGCTGGCAACTGAGAAAGCAATGAAAGTCTTGTTAACTGATTTCGTGTTCAGTGATACGTTACGCATTCCGAAATGAGCAGGATGTCACAATCATGCTCATTTTTACTAGTTATTAAAATAATAATTGCTTCTTTTCTTTTTCGTAGTGAATAGTCATCTATGCCAGATGCTGCACTAAGATATCTTACCGATCCGAGCTCACCATGCCGAGAGAATCATCAGACTGAAATTCTGTCAGCTGACTTCCTTACCTTTTCCGCATTACCGCCAATGCGCAAGGTATTTTGCTCAAAGCTGACAATGGGGAAAACTGTTGCACATTAACGGCAATGCGCGAATTACCTCTGTTGAGCACGATTGAGCGACACAAATATCGCTGTTTGCCTCATAATACTTGGATTGTGAATGCGCAGCTTACAACTCGTGCTGTGCATAAATTCAGAGCTGCCTTGTCTTCGAGTATCCTTGAAAACGTTGTGCTTGTCTTCGAGTATCCTTGAAAACGTTGTGCTTGTCTTCGAGTGTCCTTGAAAACGTTGTGCATAACGGAAGTGGTTTGCGATTTTTAGCCCTCAGAAACCGGGAAGCCCATGACGTGGTAAGTTGTTTTCCTGTGTCGTATCTTATACTGAGGGAAATGGCTTATCATCATCGGCAGGATGGCTGACGTTTTCACAAGGGATAACATGAGGGCTTTTCAGTCAGTTCTGAGATGCTCCACCACGACAACGCCAGCGTTCATTGCGACAACAACTCAAGAGCTGTGCTCGAAAGGTTTGTATCCATACCTCGTATTGTTATTCACCTCTGCTGATGTCAGCTGTAAGAGACAGGTTTGCTGGATGCTGGAGAGGGGAACAGAAAAAGCAAACAAGCACACACGTGATTTACGTCGGAAGTTACACACGGCCAACCAGCCACACACAAGACGGACACCAAGGATGGAGTGACATGCCTGACTGGAGGTCTGTGGTCAGCACGTGCAGTAAGCCGTGGTGTGATGAACCAGCAGGAGTACACTGTACAGAGGGGCAACTGCAGAGCTGTCCTCACTGCTCCGTCATGCTGGCCTCACTGAGGGAGAAGTGCTGCAAAGAAAGATAGTGTTTCAACTGACTTCATTCTTCACACACAAAAGGCGCTTACCGCACACAGTGTAGATGACTTAATTTGTAACTGTATGTTTTGTACTGACAGTAATTCTTCTTATTATTAGACTGATTCTCCGACAGAGGGGGAAACTTGTTCATGTCTTTCCTGTAGTCATGTCTCACTGAGGCGGTTGTTTCCGGGCCATGTCCGTTCCCATGCTCACCGTACAACGAAATTTGTGGGGAAATCAGCAGACTAACAGAGGAAGCAGGGAGGGGGCGGAGGAGCGCCATGACGCCGTGGTGGCAGGAAGAGCGGCAGTGACACAGCGGAAATAAATGACTGGGCCGGCAAGGCGGACATGGCCTGTGACTATCGTCACTGAGAGCACCGCCCTCCCCCTCTCTCCTTCCCCCGCCCCTCTCACCGCCTTTATCAGCCAGCCCTCGCCGCGTCACGCCAACAGAACCACTGCTGTGCCACTCAGCAACGTGCCAGTGCTTGGGACTTCTCAGCGACATCCAACTGCGTACAAGTCGGGTTTTACTTCTTCATTTACAGCTGTGGGTGTTACAGACTAATCATTCACCAGGTCGGTGTTATTTTAACTTTCCTTCGTTTTATCGCAGACTTTTTATTCGTAAAGGTATAGTCTTCCAAGGTTTAGTCCTCCTTTCTTCTTTATCACTACTGTGTTGTATGAGTTATGATGCGTCAGTGTCTTTATTCCACTCTTTCTCCCGGCTCCCTTTCCCACAAGACAGGGTCACAAACGTGTCTGGTCACTAATGGAATCTCAAAATGGGAGTGTGGCATTTGCTGACTCTCACTCAGTATTGACCACAGTTCATGAGTCTCCACTGTGAAAAGGCTGGTGGGATTCAACCAGGATAGTTCGATGTGGTTCCAGGGATATTTCATTTTCGTTGTTTACTTCATAAGACAGCTAGCATATTGATACTGAAAATGTCCTCAAGAAGATTGTTTTCTTGAAACATGAGCTGGTGTTATGAATGGGAAGGTTGTTCGAAGAGAAAACTGACGTGACGTCACGAGTCCAGAGTGTATGACGACAGCCGTGTGGTGGGCTGGGGAACGGGTTAGACAGGACAAGTGGGCGTGGAAGCTAGGTTCTTTTGATGGTGTGCATCCAAAACTTGAAGTCTGGTTCCAGAAATAAGGAGTTTGCATGACAACCTGGGTCATAATCCAGGTTGTTAATACAAAGACTGTTCCCTCAAAGAGTCATCATTATTGCAGAGAAAAAAGAACTTGGCAGAGCTGAACAAACCTGCAGTCCCCATTAGAACATCTGCCAAACCTGCTTATAAAAGATGTGACAAGACGTTTGACACTTGTATTCATTTTGAAGATAAACATACTCACTGTGAGCCCATGTGACAACAGACTGGAAAATCAGACTTAGCATTAGCTGCACGACAGAAAACGTCAGTTATGAACTTTACATCCAGATTAATTGTATGTCTGTTCAGTTGAGAAATACACTATAAGTAGGCCAAGCATAAAAGTGATAAAAAATGGAAACAAATGCAAGGTAACTCACCATGTTTTAAAACACCATCCTGAACACAAATCCCTTTCCATCCTGAGCATTGAGGCAGTGAGAACAGAGAAAAGAAAGGAGGGACGTACTTCACAAGACCAAACAAAATTATGGACTTTAAATTGCGATAAACTGAAGGATCCAGTAATAGACAATAATGTCTTAGAACATATAGACGTCAGACAGATACTAGGAGGCCTTTGTCAATGTAATAGAATTAATGCTTCCTGAGTTGTTGTCAAAAAAAAAAGAGTCTAAGAACAGAACAGGGAAAACACAGACTGGTTTCATTGAAAGACATTCATATTGTGTCAGAATAAAGTAGGGGTGTAGTATGTGGCAGCGATGTGGTGTGTGTGTGTGTGTGTGTGTGTGTGTGTGTGTGACAGCTAGGTAGGTATGTGTTCCTTTTGTCAGCCTTTTGTTTGAGCTCTGACGATGTGTTCATGTTGGAGTGTAAGCCATGCGACATTGATTTACACAGTTTGACGGGGTCATGTAGAAAACGAAGGAAGAGAAGACAGAAATAAAGAAGACGAAGAAGTTCGAGACAGTGAAGGTGAAAGCTGGGAATTAATGTGCGCGGTGGTCATTGGTTGGCTACATCGGGTGTTCCCCAAAAAGTGAACCGCTTTTTGACATTTTCTCAGTGACAGAGAAACCGAATTCATTGAAACTTTTCACACAGTAACCTCAGGGTATCATCAACAAGGTTACTGTTTGAAAAGTTTCAATGAATTCGGTTTCTCTGTCACTGAGAAAATACTTGTCAAAAAGCGGTTCACTTTTTCTGGGACACCCGATATATGATGGTGGTTCACTTCTTTTGGTAGCTTGCATGATGCAGTTGTATGCACTGATGCGGATGTTGTGTGAAGGAAGTGAGGACCATGTGGTGGCTGTGTGAATGAAGTGAGGACCATGTGGTGCTGTGTAAAGGAAGTGAGGACCATGTGGTGCTGTGTGAATGAAGTGAGGACAATGTGGTGCTGTATGAATGAAGTGAGGACCATGTGGTGCTGTGTGAATGAAGTGAGGACCATGTGGTGCTGTGTGAATGAAGTGAGGACCATGTGGTGCTGTGTGAATGAAGTGAGGACCATGTGGTGCTGTGTAAAGGAAGTGAGGACCATGTGGTGCTGTGTGAATGAAGTGAGGACCATGTGGTGCTGTGTAAAGGAAGTGAGGGCCATGTGGTGCTGTGTGAATGAAGTGAGGACCATGTGGTGTGTGAAGGAAGTGAGGACCATGTGGTGGTGTTTGAATGAAGTGAGGATCATGTGGTGCTGTGTGAATGAAGTGAGGACGATGTGTTTTTGTGTGAATGAAGTGAGGATCATGTGGTGCTGTGTGAATGAAGTGAGGACGATGTGGTTTTGTGTGAATGAAGTGAGGATCATGTGGTGCTTGTGTGAATGAAGTGAGGACCATGTGGTGCTGTGTAAAGGAAGTGAGGACCATGTGGTGCTGTGTGAATGAAGTGAGGACCGTGTGCTGTGTGAGTGATGTGAGGACTATGTGTAAATGAAGTGAGGACCATGTGGTGCTGTGTGAATGAAGTGAGGACCATGTGGAGTGTGAGTGAAGTGAGGATCATGTGTGAATGAAGTGAGGACCGTGTGGTGCTGTGTGAATGAAGTGAGGACCATGTGGTGGTGTGTGAATGAAGTGAGGATCATGTGGTGCTGTGTGAGTGAAGTGAGGACCATGTGGTGTGTGAGTGAAGTGAGGATCATGTGGTGCTGTGTGAAGGGAGTGAGGACCATGTGGTGGTGTGTGAATGAAGTGAGGATCATGTGGTGCTGTGTGAGTGAAGTGAGGATCATGTGCTGTGTGAGTGAAGTGAGGACCATGTGGTGCTGTGTGAGTGAAGTGAGGACCGTGTGGTGCTGCGTGAGTGAAGTGAGGATCATGTAGTGTGTGAATGAAGTGAGGACCATGTGGTGCTGTGTGAGTGAAGTGAGGACCGTGTGGTGCTGCGTGAGTGAAGTGAGGACCATGTGGAGTGTGAGTGAAGTGAGGATCATGTGTGAATGAAGTGAGGACCGTGTGGTGCTGTGTGAATGAAGTGAGGACCATGTGGTGCTGTGTGAGTGAAGTGAGGATCATGTGGTGTTGTGTGAGTGAAGTGAGGACCATGTGGTGCTGTGTGAGTGAAGTGAGGATCATGTGGTGCTGTGTGAAGGGAGTGAGGACCATGTGGTGCTGTGTGAGTGAAGTGAGGATCATGTGGTGCTGTGTGAGTGAAGTGAGGATCATGTGCTGTGTGAGTGAAGTGAGGACCATGTGGTGCTGTGTGAGTGAAGTGAGGACCGTGTGGTGCTGCGTGAGTGAGGATCATGTAGTGATCATGTGGTGCTGTGTGAAGGGAGTGAGGACCATGTGGTGCTATGTGAGTGAAGTGAGGATCATGTGGTGCTGTGTGAATGAAGTGAGGACCATGTGGTGTGTGAATGAAGTGAGGACCATGTGGTGCTGTGTGAAGGGAGTGAGGACCATGTGGTGTGTGAATGAAGTGGGGATCATGTGGTGCTGTGTGAAGGGAGTGAGGACCATGTGGTGCTGTGTGAATGAAGTGAGGATCATGTGGTGCTGTGTGAGTGAAGTGAGGATCATGTGGTGCTGTGTGAATGAAGTGAGGACCATGTGGTGGTGTGTGAATGAAGTGAGGACCATGTGGTGCTGTGTGAATGAAGTGAGGACCATGTGGTGCTGTATGAGTGAAGTGAGGACCATGTGGTGCTTTGTGAGTGAAGTGAGGATCATGTAGTGTGTGATTGAAATGATGACATTGTGCTGTGTGAATGAAGTGAGGACCATGTGGTGCTGTGTGAGTGAAGTGAGGATCATGTAGTGTGTGATTGAAATGATGACATTGTGCTGTGTGAATGAAGTGAGGACCATGTGGTGCTGTGTGAGTGAAGTGAGGATCATGTAGTGTGTGATTGAAATGATGACATTGTGCTTTGTGAATGAAGTGAGGACCATGTGGTGCTGTGTGAGTGAAGTGAGGATCATGTAGTGTGTGATTGAAATGATGACATTGTGCTGTGTGAATGAAGTGAGGACCATGTGGTCCTGTGTGAGTGAAGTGAGGACCATGTGGTGCTGTGTGAGTGAAGTGAGGATCATGTAGTGTGTGAATGAAGTGAGGACCTTGTGTTGTGTGAATGAAGTGAGGACCATGTGCTGTGTTGGTGTGTGCAGACAGAGCAGCAGGCAGGATGTGGACTGGCCAGGCAGTGATGGTGCTCACCCTCTGTGTGGCCCTCACATCAGCACTGAGGAACAGCTTCAACATGGGATTCAGGGTCAGTGCCCACTGCTGGTCACACACACACACACACACACACACACACACACACACAGATGATAATATATATATATATATATATATATATATATATATATATATATATATATATATATATATAAAGAGAGAGAGAGAGAGAGAGAGAGAGAGACATATATTTTCCATACTTGTTTCCAACATGATCTCTTGTCAACACCACTGTACTATCGGACACTAGGAAACATCCAAAGGGAATAGTCTGGTGAGCGCAATGTGCCAGTAGTCCAGTGTACCTCGGAAATTCATCTCAATGACTTGGGGCTGATGGGTAAGTGATATTATTACTTTCCGATGGCTCAGATCAGCTTGTACGGAGACCTTAGTCCCCTCCATGTATACAGATGCAGAAGATCAAACAGGCGCCTTGCAGATCCCGTTAAAGACGTTACTGCTCGAGGCCTAATGGAAACACAAACATGTCTCGAGGCCTTATGGAAACACAAACATGTCTCGAGGCCTTATGGAAACACAAACATGTCCAGCATGCACCGTTCCCTGAAATTAAATATGGCTGTAAAAACGGCTGGTTAAATGCGGTGCTCAACACTTAATTGATGCCCAGTCATAGAAAAAAGTAAATGCAGGAGGCACAGCCCACGAACGCAGATGAAGAAATAACTCTCTCTCTCTCTCTCTCTCTCTCTCTCTCTCTCTCTCTCTCTCTCTCTCTCTCTCTCCCTCGCCCTCTCTCACTCTCTCTCTTAATCGTCAGGGTGGGGAGGCAGACATTGTGATGTGGGTGGATGGTTGATGCAATTAGCAGTGACGAGTCATTCTGATCGCCATGATTATAACACAATTACCTGTCCATTTCCAGGCATTTACTTCGTATCATATTCCCCGTTTAGGAAATAGCTCACGTGCTCAGATCGTGAGCCGTTGTCTGAAACTCCCTGTACAGGCTCGCTGATGTTGTCATTGTCCTTTCAGTCAGTCAGTCACACCACACCACCTGCCAGTCACACGCCACCACCTGTCAGTCACACCCCACCACCTGTCACACCACCACCAACCAGTCACACGCCACCACCTGTCCGTCACACCCCACGACCTGTCACCCCACCACCTGCCAGTCACACGCCACCACCTGTCAGTCACACCCCACCACCTGTCACACCACCACCTTCCAGTCACACCCACCACCTGTCACCCCACAACCTGTCACCCCACCACCTGTCACCCCACCACCTGTCAGTCAGTCACACCCCACCACCTGTCACCCCACCACCTGTCAGGCACACCCACCACCTGTCACCCCACTACCTGTCACCCCACCACCTGTCAGTCAGCCACACCCCACCACCTGTCAGTCAGTCACACCCCACAACCTGTCAGTCAGTCACACCCCACAACCTGTCACCCCACCACCTGTCAGTCACACACCACCTGTCAGTCAGCCACACCCCACAACCTGTCAGCCACACACCACCTGTCAGTCAGCCACACCCCACAACCTGTCACCCCACCACCTGTCAGTCACACACCACCTGTCAGACAGCCACACCCCACCACCTGTCAGTCAGTCACACCCCACAACCTGTCAGTCAGTCACACCCCACAACCTGTCACCCCACCACCTGTCAGTCACACACCACCTGTCAGTCAGCCACACCCCACAACCTGTCAGCCACACACCACCTGTCAGTCAGCCACACCCCACAACCTGTCACCCCACCACCTGTCAGTCACACACCACCTGTCAGACAGCCACACCCCACCACCTGTCACCCCACCATCTGTCAGTCACACCTCACCACCTGTCACCCCACCACCTGTCAATCAGTCACACCCCACCACCTGTCACCCCACCACCTGTCAGTCAGTCACACCCCACCACCTGTCAGTCAATCACACCCCACACCTGTCAGTCATCCACACCCCACCACCTGTCAGTCATCCACACCCCACCACCTGTCAGTCAGTCACACCCCACAACCTGTCACCCCACCACCTGTCAGTCATCCACACCCCACCACCTGTCACCCTACCATCTGTCAGTGACACCTCACCACCTGTCACCCCACCACCTGTCAATCAGTCACACCCCACCACCTGTCACCCCACCATCTGTCAGTCACACGCCACCACCTGTCAGTCCCACGCCACCATTTGTCACCCCACCACCTGCCAGTCACACGCCACCACCTGTCAGTCCCACCCCACCATTTGTCACCCCACCACCTGTCAGTCCCACGCCACCATTTGTCACCCCACCACCTGTCAGTCCCACGCCACCATTTGTCACCCCACCACCTGTCAGTCCCACGCCACCATTTGTCACCCCACCACCTGTCACCCCACCACCTGTCAGTCCCACCCCACCATTTGTCACCCCACCACCTGTCAGTCACACCCACCACCTGTCACCACACCCCACCACCTGTCACCCCACCACCTGTCAGTCCCACCCCACCATTTGTCACCCCCACCACCTGTCAGTCACACCCACCACCTGTCACCACACCCCACCACCTGTCATCCACCCCACCACCTGTCAGTCCATCGCACATTGTCACCCACACCTGTCAGTCAGTCACACCCCACCACCTGTCACCCACCCCACACCTGTCACCCACCACCTGTCAGTCCCACCCCACCATTTGTCACCCCACCACCTGTCAGTCAGTCACACCCCACCACCTGTCAGTCAATCACACCCCACACCTGTCATCCCACCACCTGTCAATCAGTCACACCCCACCACCTGTCACCCCACCACCTGTCAGTCAGCCATACCCCACCACCTGTCATCCCACCACCTGTCAGTCAGCCACACCCCACCACCTGTCAGTCACACACCACCTGTCAGTCATCCACACCCCACCACCTGTCACCCTACCATCTGTCAGTGACACCTCACCACCTGTCACCCCACCACCTGTCAATCAGTCACACCCCACCACCTGTCACCCACATCTGTCAGTCGCCCCACCACCTGCCAGTCCACGCCACCCCTGTCTCCACGCCACCATTGTCACCCCACCACCTGCCAGTCACACGCCACCACCTGTCAGTCCCACCCCACCATTTGTCACCCCACCACCTGTCAGTCCCACGCCACCATTTGTCACCCCACCACCTGTCAGTCCCACGCCACCATTTGTCACCCCACCACCTGTCAGTCCCACGCCACCATTTGTCACCCCACCACCTGTCAGTCCCACCCCACCATTTGTCACCCCACCACCTGTCAGTCACACCCACCACCTGTCACCACACCCCACCACCTGTCAGTCCCACCCCACCATTTGTCACCCCACCACCTGTCAGTCACACCCACCACCTGTCACCACACCCCACCACCTGTCACCCCACCACCTGTCAGTCCCATCCCACCATTTGTCACCCCACCACCTGTCAGTCAGTCACACCCCACCACCTGTCACCACACCCCATCACCTGTCACCCCACCACCTGTCAGTCCCACCCCACCATTTGTCACCCACCACCTGTCAGTCAGTCACACCCCACCACCTGTCAGTCACATCCCACCACCTGTCAGTCACACCCCACCACCTGTCACCCCACCACCTGTCAACCACACTCCACCACCTGTCAGTCAGCCACACCCCACCACCTGTCATCCCACCACCTGTCAGTCAGCCACACCCCACCACCTGTCAGTCACACACCACCTGTCAGTCAGTCACGCCCCACCACCTGTCACCCGATCACCTGTCAGTCACACACCACCTGTCAGTCAGCCACACCCCACCACCTGTCACCCCACCATCTGTCAGTCAGTCACACCCCACCACCTGTCAGTCAGCCACACCCCACCACCTGTCAGTCACACACCCCCACCTGTCACACCACCACCTGTCAGTCAGCCACACCCCACCATCTGTCAGTCACACCCCACCACCTGCCAGTCACACGCCACCACCTGCCACCCCACCACCTGTCAGTCACACCCCACCACCTGTCAGACCCCACCACCTGTCACCACACCACCTGCCAGTCACACGCCACCACCTGCCACCCCACCACCTGTCAGTCACACCCCACCACCTGTCAGTCACACCCCACCACCTGTCCCACCCCACCACCTGTCACCACACCACCTGTCAGTCAGTCACACCCCACTACCTGTCACCCCACCACCTGTCAGTCACATCCCACCATCTGTCAGTCACACCCCACCACCTGTCACCCCAGCACCTGTCAATCACACCCCACTACCTGTCACCCCACCACCTGTCAGTCACATCCCACCATCCGTCAGTCATACCCCACCACCTGTCACCCACCACCTGTCAGTCAGTCACACCCCACCACCTGTCAGTCAGTCACACCCCACTACCTGTCACCCCACCACCTGTCACCCCACCACCTGTCAGTCACACCCCACCACCTGTCTGTCACCCCACCACCTGTCACCCCACCACCTGTCAGTCACACCCCACCACCTGTCTGTCACCCCACCACCTGTCACCCCACCACCTGTCAGTCACACCCCACCACCTGTCAGTCACACCCCACCTGTGTAGGTGTGAGAAAGTGAAAATTACACTTCAGGCAGTGGTGCGGACTGTGGAGACTGAGGACAGTCAGAGTACAGACTGGGTGTGTCCACAGTCTGTGTTTTGACTGCTCTGTGAGAACATACAAGAATACACATAGAAGAATGATGATGGACAAACAAATAGATAGATAGATAGATACATAGACAGACAGATAGATAGTTCTTATATGGCGCAAACTCCCCAGAAAGCCTAATGGGCTCTAAGCACCTTACATGAAACAATACATATATAATAGTGCATAATAACATACCTCCACACACGAA
The DNA here is from genome assembly GCF_041734735.1 of Babylonia areolata. Lineage (NCBI taxonomy): Eukaryota > Metazoa > Mollusca > Gastropoda > Neogastropoda > Buccinidae > Babylonia > Babylonia areolata. Next base: position 16,210,883 of record NC_134906.1, on the reverse strand, counting down.
AAAAGCTACACATATGTGTGTATCCATACACCAAGACAATACTACAAATACATTTGAGAAGCAGGAGTCACACTGAGACAGCACAGCTTTGAGAAGCAGGAGTCACACTGAGACAGCACAGCTTTGAGAAGCAGGAGTCACACTGAGACAGCACAGCTTTGAGAAGCAGGAGTCACACTGAGACAGCACAGCTTTGAGAACCAGGAGTCACACTGAGACAGCACAGCTTTGAGAACCAGGAGTCGCATGTGGGTACACTGTGGAGACTAGGGACCTGCAGGGATCCTAGCAGTGGGAAAGAGAGTGTTCCCATTGAAGAGGTGTGCCTGTTGAGGACTGTTCGTGTTGATGACCCGTCAACTGCGCACTTATTGTATTACTGCAATATACGGTGATACATGTCATCAGCGCAAAGGAGAAGTAATTATATCAAATGCATTTGCACTGGCATTTACAGTCCAGTCGGTCTGGACCATTTTGAATTGATTTCTAATGGAGTGCTTTAAAGACAGGCCCACCATTGTTTTGATTTGACTGAAGCGCTGATGGAGCATTTCCTTTAAAAGTAGTATCATATGGCCAAAACTAAACTGAACTGTTTTCTTTCATTAATTCTTTTTACAATGACTGATACTTGACGTGTAATGTGTGTGTGTGTGTGTGTGTGTGTGTGTGTGTGTGTGTGTGTGTGTGTTGTGTGAACACACACATACACACACACACACACCACCACCACCACCACCACCACCAGGGCACGCGTGCACGTGCTCACACACACGCATTAAAAGGGGGAGGGGACAGTTTTCCTCAATGGGGCTTTTACACAATAATTTACTCAATTTGATTATTACCCAGTACATTTTGCAAGCTACGTATTTTCCGGTCCCATCTGGAAGGCACTATGAATAATGATAACTAAGGAAGCAGTGTATGTAGCATGCTATGAATGATGATAACTAAGGAAGCAGTGTATGTAGCCTGCTATGAACGATGATAACTAATGGAGCAGTGTATGTAGCCTACAATGAATGATGATAACTAACGAAGCAGTGTATGTAGCATGCTATGAATGATGATAACTAACGAAGCAGTGTATGTAGCATGCTATGAATGATGATAACTAACGAAGCAGTGTATGTAGCATGCTATGAATGATGGTAACTAATGGAGCAGTGTATGTAGCATGCTATGAATGATGATAACTAATGGAGCAGTGTATGTAGCATGCTGTGAATGATGATAACTAATGGAGCAGTGTATGTAGCCTGCTATGAATGATGATAACTAACGAAGCAGTGTATGTAGCCTGCTATGAATGATGTTAACTAACGCAGCAGTGTATGTAGCCCGCTATGAATGATGATAACTAATGGAGCAATGTAATGTCAGCCTACAATGAATAGTGAGAACTAACAAAGCAGTGTATGTAGTCTACAATGAATGGTGAGAACTAACGAAGCAGTGTATGTAGCCTACAATGAATGGTGAGAACTAACGCAGCAGTGTGTGTAGCCTACAATGAATGGTGAGAACTAACGCAGCAGTGTGTGTAGCCTACAATGAATGGTGAGAACTAACGCAGCAGTGTGTGTAGCCTACGATGAATGGTGAGAACTAACGAAGCAGTGTGTGTAGCCTACAATGAATGGCGAGAACTAACGAAGCAGTGTATGTAGCCTACAATGAATGGTGAGAACTAACGAAGCAGTGTGTTGTGGACCAAAGTTGACTGCTGGCAGAGGAAATGCGTCAGAGCGTCATGAGAGAGCGGAAAACAGTCCTCAGTGCTCTCACACACAGCCCTCCGTCACACACGCCCCATTCAGGGCACACACTCCATTCAGCACGCCATGAACGGCAACACAGGTCCGGCTGCTGACAATGGCCCTCATTTTCTGGCCGCTAACGGTGGGGCCGATTGTAGCATTTATAGCAGTCGGTCAAGTGGGAGTGACATCAGCGGCGGTCGGCTCAGTTGTCATCGCCACAGCATCAACAATAGTAACAGGACCGAGCAGAAGTGAAGCGAATCTCTTTCCTACTCCCTCCCTCTCTCTCTCTCTCTCTCTCTCTCACACACACACACACACACACACACACATACACACTGTGGCACATGATAGAGAAAACACCAATACCTTTCGAAACATTTTGCTGACGGATAGGGCCACCTATATCACATTGGCCAGTCTAAATGTTCTGCATCGCACAGGGCTTCACTTCCGTCAGTTTTTCCACAGTTCACTTGTCATCCGTGACATGATTTTTCCTTCTGTCAGTTTTTCCACAGTTGTCATCCGTGACATGATTTTTCCTTCTGTCAGTTTTTCCACAGTTGTCATCCACGACATGATTTTTCCTTCTGTCAAAATGCCCACTCTGTGAATGGGAAACATTTGTTTGGCGCCGAAGCTGCCTGTTCTGGCATGCCCACATTGACACACACACACACAGTCTACAATGAGGGAAGCAAGTTAAGTTAGATGTTGGACGCGACACAAGTTACCACGTGAAACAAAACAAAACAGCCTTTTTATTTCATTGTCCCTTTTCAGACAAGCACAAACTGCAGGCCACTCGTGTTTTCCATGTCTGTATTTCCGCTTTGAAAATAATACGCCATGCATGTTTTATGTACAGATCTAACATATCCAAAGTCTTTCTTTCTTTCTTTAAGTTCTTTTCTTCCTTCCTTTATCTTTTTTTTCAACAATTGATCTGTTGCCATCATAATTACTATTGAATGCCTACACGATTAATTCCGACATGTGTGTGTGTGTGTGTGTGTGTGTGTGTGTTCTTTTTTCCCGTGTGCAGTCCTGTATTTGCATGTGGTCTGTCGTGCTAGTGTGCACGCATGATGAAGCGCGTGTGTGTGGAAGGGCATTGATGTTGATGTTGTTGTCGTCGTTGTTGTTGTTTCAGCGGCCCCATCCCTTCACTCCCCGCTGCCCCTCAGCCTCCAAACCCTGCCGGACAAAGGCCATCATGAATGCCGACTTCCTGCCGCCCGGGACACGGGAGATCCACAGTCCGCCATGCTCCTGCCCGGAGTCCAGCGCCTGCTCCGATGACTGGGAGGCTGACCAGGGCCGTGTCATCACCCGGGAACTGCACACCAATGGTAGGATCCACCTCTTGACTGACAGACTGACCTCACCCCCACTTCATTTAGCATCAACAGTTTTCTCGACTCCTTATGGTTTCCTGGTATCCGACACACTCACTACGATTTTTTATCATAACACTGCGTGTTTGTACTTTTCTGGGTTTATTCATTAGTTATTCACAGAATAACGTTGTTGTTTGGGATATGGGAATCTTTAATTGTTAAGGAAATTGTCGTTGTGGTGATTTTTTTCTTGGCGAAGGGAGTCTGCTACTGGTCTACAGTACAACGTTTCATGTTTTTAACGGTGGTGCTATTCACAAGCTCATGTTAATCGATTGATAGATTATGAAATATACAATTAACATGTTATATACTAACGATGTGATACATATTTTATGTCTACAAAACATCAATAACAATAAACAGTCACAAATTTGACGGGAAAATAATTGTAAACAGCTGGACAGACAATGAATTCAATTCGGAGAGAACGGTCCCATTAACAGCTGGAAAACAGTCATGTGAACCAGATCTCAGTGAAAGCCGTCAAGATATTTTGTGAGGGAAGTGGGAACCGTAGACACACCGGTGAAACAGCATGCTGTTCAGAAAGGACCGTCAGCCTCACGACAAACAGCTGCTGATGACTGCTTCAGTCCCCATCCTTCAACACGGGGGCAGAAAGAAGGGTTCGGTCATTAACCGTGCTGTTGCCTTTGTGAAATTATGCGTTGAAATTACTTCCTGTTTTCTGTTGCTGTCTTAATCTTCTGTTTTCTTGTTTGTTTGTTTTTGGTTTTTGGTGTATTTTTTTGTTGCTGTTGTTTTTAATTTGTTTGTTTGCTTTTTGTTGTTGTTTTGTTTTGTTTTTTGTTGTTGTTTTTTGTTTGTTTGTTTGTTTGTTTTTTTGTTGTTTTTTTGCTGCCCCATCATCCGCACCGTTTCAGTGGCATTACTCCCATGCCGCTCATTCCGAGTTCCCCGTACACTTCCACACCCGGTTACGTCTGTCGCAGTCCTAGTGTCGGCAGTCCACAGGGAACAATTGATGTTTGTCGTCTTTTCATTTCTTTGCAGCACCAAGACTTGTCAACGAATTACTTCTCGGCATGATTGTTGTAATTCGATACTGCACGGTAACAGAACAGACATGTCCAGGCTTCTGCGAGTTCAACACGGTACAGAACATGTCCTTGGTGAGAGAAAGCAAGATCGTCTCACATCATTGCTGAAGATACTTCACTGTAAATTCTGACCAGTCTTGTCTTCTGATAGTTTAGTTGGTCTCTTCCGCCGTACATGTCCACTAAACTCCATACATAGCAATCATCGCGTGCTCTTCGGTCCTCAAGTGAAAAATTCATCAAGTTGCCCAGAAGAAATATTTAGTCGTCTGGCGGGCGTTCCTTCAGGTCTGTAATCATTATAAAACGACTTTGCAAGGATGTTATGAAATAGCAATCTCTAGAAAAGTTAAACAGCAGAAAGGGTGAATCGGCGAGTTGTACTTTTCGAAGACAGCAAATGGGGACCATTCCAAATTTCGCAAATAAAGAGGGTCTTTCATATACATGTTGGTCTCTTTCGTCGCTATGAACAATTGTGAACAATTGTGATGGCAGTGATTTATCTCTACGTGGTGTGAAGGGCGGGGTTTTTGTGCCGCAGGCAACATCAGCATGACGTTCAGCATGATGTTCTGCGGGACCATCCAGCCCCAGAGCCGCTGTACCCCAGGACAAGTGTCCCTGCAGCTGTCAGGCTGGAGCCCCATTCCCACAGAGGTGGACTTCATCAACTGCTCCTGCCCGGAACGACGCCCTCTTGTGCTGCACAGCGTCACCACCAGGGCCGACCACCGCCAGTACCACTCCTATGTGTGTGGCAACCACAAGGTAGTGATGTCCCTTCTCAGTCCCTCTTCTGTGTCTCAATGTCTGCCCATCTGCCCTTCTGCTCTTACAGTGTGCACGTGGCCCCCTTCAGTAAGGGGCCTTGGCGTCCATCGGAATGAAAATCTGTATCGTTAGAGGATAGCTTTCTCTGTCTCTCTCTGTGTTTCGTTATGCTAAGAGTCAGTCTTTACGACACAAGTCTCACACATTCTGACGGGTATTTATGGAAAATTTTTCCATCCACGTTTAATGTTAACACCAGCCGTAGTGTCTTCAAAAGACTCTCTCTTGCCCTTCTCTTGCTGGTTGGCTTTTCTCTTTATTTGATGGAAGTTTACTGTGTGTATGCATTTGTTTTCGTTTTTCTTTCCTGGATTTCCGAAACTTATTTCTTATTTTTCCTTTTATTTCTGTTTTATTTCTTTCGTTGAGATATTATGAAAAAGGCCATTATGGAATTATTACCTTCGACAATGCACGAACCAAACAAAAAGGAACAGAGTAAAGCATTTCTCTGTGACACTCGCTGTGTGTGCTGCTTGTGCCACTCTTCCACAGAGACTATATTTTAAGTGTTACTTATATGTTGGTGCAGATGGAATTCAATTTACCGTTCAAAACGATCTATTTTGAAATGTAGACGTAATTAGTACATATATTTGCTGTAATGATACATCTATTTCTTTGTCTGTCTGATGTTGGTTGTGGTCACTGTCGACACAGAGAAGGTGTAAACGCCGACACCGTAACCGTGACCGGTGTATGGAAACTAACCCCACCAACCACACCGTCACCTACCCCTGTAAGTGTTCCCGCTTCACCTCCTGCCTCCATGACCCCGACTACCCCCAGCTGGGGTACACCTGCAGACGATCTTCCTCCGGCTGAGACCCGTCTCCACCACAGCCGTTCCCATGGAAACCTGCTGGTGCTGCCAGACTGACTGGTGGGCAGTTTGTGTGTTGGAGTGACGGACTTCGTCCGTCATGGGTGATGACAGAGAACACGGGGGGCTTTCAGTTGCGGAGTTTAGCCTCCCTTTTTTCACAACTAGCAGGTAGTTTTCATTTCATCTGTACACTGATTTCAGTTGAACAGTTGTTGTTTGCCCCTGGCACTGACATTCGTTGTGTCAAAATACTAAACTACATCTTGGAAAAGGGACAGCAATCGAGCCGGTAACAGAATAGCAAGAAGAAAACTATGATGATGATACGATTATTAGTAGTATTTTTGTTGTTGTTGTTGTTGATTACATTTTTTTAAAGGTTTTCACAGGTAATAATTATAGTGATATAACTGGAAAGGGCATTTTAGATTTTCTTTTTTTTACAATTTGTCTTGGAACACAGACGGGAAAAGATTTGCCACAGCAGTAGTAGCAGATGTAATAGCAGCAGCAGCAGCAGCAATAGTAGTAGCAGTTGTAGTAGCAGTAGTAGTAGTAGTATTTATAGCAGTGTATTCAGCAGCAAGTTGATGCAGTAGTCTCTGCCGCGTTATCACCCCTCATTGTCCTCACCTTGGATGTCGGTTCATTGTTGCAATGTGCCTCAGGGTGATTTGATGTCAATTTACGTGGTTTGCTGGTTATATTCTTGGACTGATGATGCTCGTCGACCAGTCTTCAGATGCACATACAGTACGGCATTATTCAAGATATTGTTTGTGCTTGGCCCATTTGGAAAGCTGCAGCAAACATCTATGTTCGAGTAACAGGCTTTGTACAGTGAGGCCTGTGTTGGGTGAAGAGGGTTGCTATGCAGCCAGACAGAAAGAACAGAGTGCCTTGTTCAAAACAGATCGGTGGGTGGGAGGAGAGGGAGGGGACTCTCAAGAGCTTGGTCTCTGACCGATGATAGGCGCTATATAAGTATCCACATCATATCTGAAGAGAACATGTTCGATGTACACGTGATGATGCTGGCAGTCACTAAATTGTTTTCTGCATTCCAATGGAATTGAATCATATTTGTTTCATTTTATTATTAGATTTGTCATACCACTACTACTGCTACTACTACAACTAATTGTTATCATTTCTTTGTTAATCTATGTGTGCATTTGTTTTTGTTTTGGTGCATTTCAATATAGATATGTAAGGATGTGAAGGGGTAATTTTGACGGTGTGTTGACAAACTAAAATGTCTTAATGAAATGCCCACAACAAAACCCACGCACCCCTCCCCTGCCTCCCACCCCCTGTCCCCCTCCCCTGTCCCCCTTCACTGTCCCCCCTCAAGCCCCCCTCCCCTGCCCCCCTCCCCTGCCCCCCTCAAGCCTCTCTCCCCTGCCCCCCTCCCCTGCCCCCCTTCACTGTCCCCCCTCAAGCCCCCATCCCCTGCCCCCCTCCCCTGCCCCCCTCAAGCCTCTCTCCCCTGCCCCCCTCCCCTGCCCCCCTTCACTGCCCCCCCTCAAGCCTCTCTCCCCAGCCCCCCTTCACTGCCCCCCTCCCCTGCCCCCCTTCACTGCCCCCCTCCCCTGCCCCCCTTCCCTGCCCCACTTCACTGCCCCCCTCCCCTGCCCCCATCCCCTGCCCCCCTTCACTGCCCCCCTCCCCTGCCCCCCTTCACTGCCCCCCTCCCCTGCCCCCCCCTCCCCTGCCCCCCTTCACTGCCCCCCTCCCCTGCCCCCCTTCACTGCCCCCCTTCCCTGCCCCCCTCCCCTGGCCCCCTCCCCTGCCCCCCTTCACTGCCCCCCTCCCCTGCCCCCCTCCCCTGCCCCCCTTCACTGTCCCCCCTCCCCTGCCCCCCTCCCCTTGCCCCCCTTCACTGCCCCCCTCCCCTGTCTCCCTCCCCTGCCCCCCTCTCCTGTCCCCCTCCCCTGTCCCCCTCCCCTGCCCCCCTCCACCCCTCCCCTGTCCCCCTCCCCTGCCCCTCCCCTGCCCCCCTCCACCCCTCCCCTGTCCCCATCCCCTGTCTGTAAGTGAGGGAATTATATCAAAAGTCCATCACCATTTGGTCAATAACACTTCAGTTTGTAATGGTCTTGATTACCCACCACGCCCGCATAACTTCTGTTCTTCAATGAATGGAGATTCTGTATTGCTGACGTACCAGAAACGTTTTCTGTGCTGATTTGTTATTTGATAATTGTTTATTTATTGATTAATTGATTCAATTATTTATGATATTTCTTTTATCAAGTAGTGATAACTTCTAAATTTCGATTATTTCTTTGGAACTACGTTTTTTTGTCCCTTGTGTTTACTTTGTGTGAATCTGTGCTTGTAATAAAAATGATTATTCCGTCTGATACTTGACCTTTTTAAAGTACACTATTTTCCATGTAACGTCCCTCAGTCTGTTGTTCTTGTCTTTTTAGCTGTCTGGTCTGTATACACATGATCTCTGTTTTCCTCTGGCTGGCTGGCTGGCTGGTTCTCTCTGTCTCTGTCTCTGTCTCTCTCCAGTTAACTAGTGGAGAGATATGTAAATGATTCACTGACCACAAATCACATACCTCCACACTAACCACTGACCTCCACACTGACCACTGACCTTTGACCTCCCCCCGGCCCACAGATCACATACCTCCACACTGACCACTGACCACATACTTCCACACTGACCACTGACCTCCCCACTGACCACAGGCATCCCCACTGACCATTCACCACAGACCTCCCCACTGACCACAAACCCCCCACTGACCACAAACCTCCCCACTGACCACAGACCTCACCACTGACCATTCACCACAGACCCCACTGACCACAGACCTCCCCACTGACCACAGACCTCACTGATCTCCCCACTGACCACTGATCACACAGACCTCCCCGCTGACCACAAACCTCCCCACTGACCACAGCCATCCCCACTGACCATTCACCACAGACCTCCCCACTGACCACTGTCTACGTGTCTGACCTCACGAGGTCCTCGGCCATTCATGCCCGTCCCGACAAGTTCCGCCACAGCAGTGGAGTGGGGAAGCTGGTGAAGTGTTTGATAGGTTCGGGAACAAAGGTCGGCTGTTGGTGCCTGACTGTGACGTCACGGGAGGCGGCTTGTTGGTTTGAGAAGAGCGTCACTGAGGGGACAGCTGGTTTCCTGACCTTCAAGTGGTGGCTGGTCCGGCTCCTGTGTGTGTGCACTTTGATCTCTGCTGTTGTGGGCACAAAGCAGCTTTGTGTAATGAGTGAGAACGGCTCAGACACTGTGCGTGCCGACCTGGAAGTATGGCGATAGAGGGGATGTTACAAAATAACACTTTTTTTTCTTTCTTTTTTTCTTCTTCTTTTTTTTTCTTTTTTTTTCCAGACATGACCCTGTGGAGGAAAATGTGGCCCCTTTTAGAAACTGTAAGAAAAGAAGGACGGGGGGTGGGTAGGGTAGGGGCAGAGGGGAACGGAAAAAGAAGATGGATGTAACATAGATTTTGTCCACTGTGGCTTCAGTCCGTCGTGATGGTAGACAGTTCAGCTGGTGTGACATGCGTTACAGATCCCCACTGCAGTCCGTCGTGATGGTAGCCAGTTAGGCTGGTGTGACATGCGTTACAGATCCCCACTGCAGTCCGTCGTGATGGTAGCCAGTTAGGCTGGTGTGACATGCGTTACAGATCCCCACTGCAGTCCGTCGTGATGGTAGCCAGTTAGGCTGGTGTGACATGCGTTACAGATCCCCACTGCAGGACGTGATACATCACGATACTACGCATGGCTCGAATCCATTCCACCGATCCTGTCATGATGAAATATGTTATCTTTTTTCTTCTGGTTCTTGGCCAATGAAAGCACCGCAATGATAATAATAAGGATATGACCGTAGATATCAGCAGGGATTGCTGTTTTTACTCTAAGGATTCATTCATCATGGATTCTCAGTAGTGATGAGTGGGTAGAGGGGTTGCTGAAAGGAAATGTGTCAGCATAGTTTGGTCCTGTGTCTGACGTGTTTCATCTGAAACTGAGGGGCCTGTATTTTTATGAAATAAGTCTACGCTTTCTCAGTTTGCTGGCGTGAAGTTCAGGGTTTTAGCTGATGCTGAGATCAACACGAATGGGAAGGAAGTCACATGTCAAGTCATATAGTCCATTTGAAAAGAGATAGAGAAAGAGAGAGAGGCTCGATCACACTTAATGAACACCTGCAGGCTTTCTGTGTCCCCAGTGGCCCCAGCGTGATGGCCGCTGGGGACACAGAAAGTCTGCATGTGTTCATTGGGCGCGATCAAAAGATACGTATATTTTTAGATCAGTGCGCTGCCGCATCCCGGGCCAAGGGAGAAAACTCATAAATAGTCACAAGACGAAAAGAGTCAAGCACCCTGACTTGCTTGGAACACAAAATGACAGCTGCGAATTCGTCATATATTTTTTTTTAATTTTAATTGAACTGTTCATTAAACAGTCAGTCCGGAGTTACCGGGAATGGGTTTGTGCCAGGCGAATATAGTTTAAGGAGACACCATGTGATGCATCTGGTCACTTCTAGATTCATTTTTATCGTAAACGCTGAAATGGCAAATCAAAATTTGTTGCAGAAAAATCCCGAGTCTTTGAAAAAAAAAATTGCAACAATATTTTCGTTATTTGACTGAATAAATGATACACTGGATAATGCATGATATTCCGACTGAAATAATCCATTGATAATACATCACAGGATTTAAAACTGCACACCGTGCATGTACAACAAACCTGAATGACTCTTGCCATGCCATAACAAAGTTAATGTTGAATTCGTACACTGATGTCTTCGTTTTCCACAAAGAAAATGGGAGAAGCGTGAAAAGAAAAAAAAGCATACTGGTTTAAGGTTCAATCTTAAAAACTGACCTACTATGTTGGGAGGAGGTGGCGGGCAGACAGGAGAGTTTAAAATTGTCTCATTAATGTTCACCATTTTGTTCCAACAGTTTAAAATTGTCTCATTAATGTTCACCATTTTGTTCCAACAGTTTAAAATTGTCTCATTAATGTTCACCATTTTGTTCCAACAGTTTAAAATTGTCTCATTAATGTTCACCATTTTGTTCCAACAGTTTAAAATTGTCTCATTAATGTTCACCATTTTGTTCCAACAAATGGGAAGGTTACGTCTACAGCAAGCCACAGGAATAATCCTGGGGTTGTTACTTGCACCCGGTTTCTGTCTAGACTCGGTGGGAAACATTCTAAACCTGAGCAGAGAAAAACTTTTGGCAAGGACCTCTCTTTTGTTAATTTTTTTTTAATTAAAAAAAGAAGATAAAAACACCGAAATCAGACATGAACAGAAAAATGAAAGGCAAGGCCAACTTCTGAGTAAGACAGTAGTCTAAATATACATTTCTCTAAGAAAAATAACAGGCATGGCCTGTTGAGCTAGTAGCAAGGAATGGTCAGTGTGGGATTAAAAGGAACTCTTGACAGTAAACCCCAAGATTGAAAGCTGGACACCCCAGCACAAACCTGAAGGGCTCACTGGATGGTGTGTGATGTGCTGTAATGGAGAAAATGATAAATCCAATCCCTGATGTCTTCGTTTTCCATACAGAAAGGAAAGAAGTGAAGAATCGACAACAACCAGTCTTGCTTAACTTTAAAACCGATTTGATTTGGGGGTGAGGCCTGGGAAGGAGTTTAGGGGGTGGGGGTTAGTAAAAGTGTATTAATGAATGCCAAATGCTGTGTATTTGACAGAGACACAATTGTGACCAGTAACGGTTTCCTTACCACGGCTGAACTGGTGTTCTTAGAATCACTTTCCGATACATCGACAAGATAAAAAGGGGCTGTTGTGTTCACAGTCACCACCCGAAGACCTTGGACTGTACCCTATGTTACTGTACACTATCTTGTAAAAGCCCACTATCAGTAAACACCCAGACCTCGTTCTCAGTTAATGGCGTATAGGGTATACTGTCTGGTAAACACCCAGTCCTCATTCTGAGTTAACGACGCAAAGGGTCTACTGTCTGGTAAACACCCAGCCCTCATTCTGAGTTAACGACGCAAAGGGTCCACTGTCTGGTAAACACCCAGTCCTCATTCTGAGTTAACGACGCAAAGGGTCTACTGTCTGGTAAACACCCAGCCCTCATTCTGAGTTAACGACGCAAAGGGTCCACTGTCTGGTAAACACCCAGCCCTCATTCTGAGTTAACGACGCAAAGGGTCCACTGTCTGGTAAACACCCAGTCCTCATTCTGAGTTAACGACGCAAAGGGTCCACTGTCTGGTAAACACCCAGTCCTCATTCTGAGTTAACGACGCAAAGGGTCCACTGTCTGGTAAACACCCAGCCCTCATTCTGAGTTAACGGCGCATTTGGGTAAAACACCTTGTAAACGCCCAACCCCGACTGAAAAAAAAAAATCATGAAATACAGAGAATCCACTTTACTGTTGAAAAATTACGAAACAATGACCGATGTGTCATTGAAAAAAGCCGGATCATGACGGCACTCCATGACGCAGTGACGCAGTGTCCTGTTTCAGTGACTCGTGTTTTCTATTTGCAGAGATTGTTGGTCTGCCTCCAGACATTCAGTTGTTCAGTCGATAATGTCACCATCATGCCCTGCAACACCGTGAAACTAATTGACTTTAAACTGTCGGCAATGGATTGCCTTGCTGATGTGGCGAGTTAAACGAGAAATAACGCATGGTGTAAACGCCCAGGCAGTGCCGTGTGGTGAAATTCAAGGAGGGAGTGTGCTCCCACGAAGGATACAGTTCACAGAAAACGCCATTCACCAACTTTGGTGTTGAATTTGTGCATTTTGGGTGTGCGCTTACGAGGTAGTTTACAGTACATCATGTTTGGTGTGTGAATCTTCTGTGGGATTTCATCATCTCCTGTATTTTCAACACAGTCAGTCATCACTGTCATCGTGTTTGATTGTATTCCGATGTCCCAGATATAACATTAGGGGAAATCACGTTTCAAACAGCGAATGATATATATATATATTATTTCTTGCATACCTATATTTTTTTTTTTACTCACATGTGTAAACAAGGTGAGTCTATGTTATAACCCAGTGTTCGGTTGTGTGGGTGTGTGTGTGTCTGTGTCTGTGTCTATGTGTCCGTTGTAAACTTTAACATTGCCATTTTCTCTGGAAATACTGTGTTTGTCAATACCAAATTTGGCTTAAACATAGTACGAACAACATCTTCACAGTCATTCCAATGATAGGTTGTACGTCTCCCGAATTTAGCGGTATTTCCGAATCATAAACGGTTTATTTCGTTGATGCTCGTTCCGGATTCCGAAAACGCTGTTACCCCTTTGCAACTGCCCGATTGTCTGGTAAGAAGACGTCATGACCTCGTTTTTCTTGTTCTGAATTAAAAGCAAAGAATGCAAATTCTGGAGAGAACACATACAGTGACACTAATTCATTAATGGCGTGTTCACTGCATAATTATGAAAATTCTAAAGTGGACACTGGATTAACGGGAATGAACATAAAAGAAAATTTGAATCGACCGTTTCACTGAACTAAGGTCAGACTTGTCTGCGCTGGTGTGTGCAGATCTTGACAAAACATGTTGCAAAACCGGACGCGATGGCAACGTCTCCTTTACCACCAAATAAAAAGAATTTCTTAAACAATCAGCATGTTTACTGCATATGAATGTTTTTAAGTGGATACTGAATTAACTAGAATGAACAGAAAAGAGGAATTGAATGGACGGTGTCGTAGTTTCTCAATGAGTGTAAAGACAAGCTTGTTGATCACGGATCTCTGCAGATCTATAAAAAAACGAACACATATTGCAGCGTGTTTGAGGTGATGAGAACGTCTCCTTTACCTCGGACTTCTTAAATGTCGGAGATATACCAAAATAACATAATTTATACGTCATTATCACTTCGATTACCCGGTCGATTTATTCCGCGTCAGAGCAGCAAAACCAACCACTCATTCTCGACCAGAACTTCCATGGCTCGAATCTGCTTTGAAACCTTTTTTTTTTCTTGTTAACGCGAAGCTTTTTATAATTATGATAACGAATATCGAATACATTTCAATTATTGTCTATAAGTTTTTATTGTTATTATCATATGTTGTTATTATTATCGTTATCATTATTCTTATTTTTATTTCTTTAAGTGTGTATCACAAGTGAGTCTTGAAGGCCTTGCCTTTCTTGTTCTTTATTATATATCAATGGCAACATGTTACCTTTGCAAACTTAAAAACATAATGGTGATGATGAAGAAAAGAAGAAGAACAACAACATGAACCTGTCTTAACACGTGGTTTAAATCAGATTTAAGCGTTCATAGGGCCAACAGCACAGAGAGTTGTGCGGTCAATGGTTTCTCCACTAGAATGGGAATTTATTTAGTACAGCTTAGTATTGTGAGAAGTACTCAGACTCAATCTATGAGGCAAGATTACACTGGCTCTTAGAGCCGCAATATGGGTGGGCGGGGGTGGGGGTAGGGGTGATGGAGACATCCCAACGCCGACTGTCCTAAAACCCTCTTGGCCGAAAGAGCGGGGATGTAACTGGGCAAGACACTTTCCACGATATCAAATTCTAGCCCTTCTCTGCTGTCCTGATGGGCACGATTGACCATCATGCATAGGAAATGATGATGATGATGATGGTAATGGTAATGATGGTGGTGATGGTGGTGATGATGATAATAATAATGTCCGATAAAAACGCATGCATTTTGCTAAGTGGGTTTCACACACACACACACACACACACACACACACACACACAGAGGTACGCATGCACGCAAAACACACGCACACGCACATACAAAAACTCGCATACACAGATGAAATGGTCAGTTTAGCGGTCAAAGTTGTGACTGTGGCTTTATCTGGGTGTCCACCACGTGGCACCGTTCCCACTCCATGGACCCCCCTGGTCACGCCGAACGCTGGGACCTGGACTTTGGACACTTTATAAACTCTTCATTTGTGCACTGAGCAGACGTCTAGTCCAGAAAATACCTGCTGACTGGTAAGATAGCGCTATGTTTCTACTGACAGACTGTATCTATCTATTGCATTCACTTCAACCCAAACGCGCGCGCGCACATACACACCTCTCTCTCTCTCTCTCTCTCTCTCTCTCTCTCTCTCTCTCTCTTTATATATATATATATATATATATCCCAACACTCGGCTTATATCACAGATTGACATAAGTTTTACATTTGGGCCAACAGCAAAGTGAGAACTGTATTATCAATGGTTTCTCCAGTCAATGGGAAATCATTTACAGTTTTGTGAAGGACTATGACTCTCAAACTAGGAGGCAGAATTGCACTGGTTCTTAGTGCTGCAGCCTTGTGGGCTAGTTGGCCTTTGGGAACCATCCCAACGCCGACTGTCCCAAAACCCTCTTGGCCGAGAGAGTGGGGATGTAACTTGGGCAAGACACTCTCCACTATAATCAAATTCTAGCCCTAATAGTCGGAACAGCAGTTGGCTCCTCTGCTGTACTGATGGTCATAGTCGGACACGACTGACTATCACACACACACACACACACACACACACACACACATATATATATATATATATATATATATATAGAGAGAGAGAGAGAGAGAGAGAGATAATCGAGATTCAGGAACTGCGATATACAAATTTATTATTAAAAAAAGAAAAGAGATATGTTTACTTAACTCTCGCGGTCATGTGCGCGCGGAATGCTTGTCATATCCCTATAATCTTTTTAAGCTTCCTTTTTGTTTCGGGGGTGTAGGGGAGGAGGGTGGTTCAGGGGGGTGTATGGGAGGAGGGTGGTTCAGGGGGGTGTATGGGAGGAGGGTGGTTCACGGGGGTGTAGGGGAGGAGGGTGGTTTACGGGGGTGTAGGCGAGGAGGGTGGTTCACGGGGGTGTAGGGGAGGAGGGTGGTTTACGGGGGTGTAGGCGAGGAGGGTGGATCACGGGGGTGTAGGGAGGAGGGTGGTTCACGGGGGTGTAGGGGAGGAGGGTGGTTCACGGGGGTGTAGGGGAGGAGGGTGGTTCACTTATTACTTTTTTTCTTTCGGGTGCGTGAATCATGGCATTGGTAATTTCTTTCGGCTTATTCATCCAATTCAGTTTTTATCCCATTTATATAAGTTAATCGTATGGAGTAAATCTGGCCTCTCTCTCTGGGCTAATACAATATTTAATCTTGTTTTTGGTTTCTTGTACATATCGACCCGAGAAAGATTTTTTTTTCTAAATTCAAAAACGACAAAGCATATTTACTGGACCTCATCAAGAGTTGCTTAAGCTTCAGAGAACGACAATTTCTTTGGAAAGACATTCTGACTTACGAATGACTGTTTCTGAATTCTTGCAAATTATGTTCACCACCAATTTTTTTTTTTTTTTAAATTGTGCATCAGACTTGTTGCTGGTACCTGATATCATTGTTAATGACGCTACCTGCACTGGAGTCATGAAAATGCTGTGCTGTGCAGGTTGCATGAGTTACATAACACATGAGCTGGTTTTTGTCTCAAAATCATGCCAGGTCGCATTCCTTGAATTCAAATGCATAAACTCGATATCCAAATACATCACACTAGAAGCAACAAAAATATTACTTTGTGCATGTATTTCATCAAAGTTGGACGATTGCAATTGTCTCCTTGTTGTCCTTTGATGGAAGCACTCCAGACTTGTCAAGTTCAAAAATCTGCCGCCAAACTCATTTTATGGTACATAAGTCTCAGCATTTGTTCACCCTTTTTAAAAGAATCACACTAACTTTCTTTTGGGTAGAGAATTCAGTACAAAATATGTCTCTGCTTTCATGTAATTCCTGAAACTGCACATTCGTACATTTCTAATCTTCTAAGCAAAGAAGTCCCTTCAAGCTCTCTCCGCTCTTCTGCTGATGGTGGAATCTTTAATTTTGCGCTCCGGAATTCAACGGGGAGAAATACGGCGGGAGAGCTTGTAGTTTTCAGCTGAATGCGTACACACACGAAGGGGGTTCAGGCACCAGCAGGTCCTCACATATGTAAACGGAGATCGGAAAAATCTCCACCTTTCACCCACCAGATGCGACGGTGACTGAACTCAAGAAACTTAGGCGTGAATCCAACGCTCTATCATTCGGCCACCGCACCTTCTCCCATTTGTTCCGTGTGGGTGTTGTGTGTGTGTGTGGTTAAAAAAAAGAGAGGTTTGAAAGAGCTGAATGAATGTATTCTTCTTCTTGTAGTTATTTTGATGATTAACATTGTGATCATTATTTTCATTGCCCTGCTTTGAGGCGAGTGGAGTGACCATGGGGATGTTGACGACAGCAGTGACGTGCATGATGCTCTGTGCTGTGGAGGCACAGCTGACGTCAGAAGGCTCCATGCAGGTCCAGCCCGCCCTCACTGTCCCTCCCTCCGTCCGTCTGCCTGTCCGTCTATATGTCTGTCTGTCCGCCCGTCTGTCTGTCTGTTCGTCCGTCCATTTGTCCATTCGTTCTTTGTTGGTCTGTCTGTCCATTCGTATGTCTGTCCATCTGTCTGTCCATGCGTCTGTCCATCTGTCTGTCCATGCGTATGTCCATCCACCTGCCTGTCAGTCTGTCTCTCTGTCTGTCTGTCTCTGTCTCCCTTTTTGGAGGGTTGGGGTCATGTGATGTGACGTCATTGGAGAGGTCAGTGAAAAACACAGATCGCATGTTAGTGAAGTGACCATCTTGAAAATGCTGGGAAAAGGTGACAACCAGTATCTTAATCTTGTCTCAACTTATGTCTTTTCTCACTGAACTATATATTTATCTTCTACGAGGTTTGAACTTACACCTTCACAATGAGATGTAGCTTGGCTGGTGCTCTGTTTTTGACAGTGTGAACTGACAGGCGCGCGCGTGTGTGTGTGTGTGAAAGAGGAGAGGGGTTAGGTGTGATGATTGTGTGATGGGTGAGTTTATGTGATGCTGGAAATGATTCGCTGTTTTCTTATTTCTGTCCGATGGACATAGTTTTCTCAGTAGATCGACATTGAATTTATTAAATGAAACATTGTAATGGTGAATGGTCATGAATTTAGACTGACAGCGCCGTATACGTTTAATGCGACGTGCACTGGAGCCAAGAGACAAATTTCTGTGAGTTTACAGACAACAAATCAGTTGTACTACCTTACATCATGTTGTTTTGTCTTAACGTATCTGACCTTTTCTTAGCTTACACAGTTTTACCTCACCTTACCTGATCGTGTCGTGTCGTGTCCGCCTGACGTGGCTGACTGCACACAGGGGAACGTGGCGGGCTTGAGGAGAGCTGCCCAGGCCTGTTCCCTCACTGCCTATATCACACGTCTGGGTCCACAGGGGGTGGCCAGGCTGCTGGCTGGTACAGTACTGTCTTCATGTCTGGATGGATGGATAGATGTGTGGAAGGATGGATGGATGGATGAGATGGGTGGATGGATAGATATATGGATAGATGAGATGTGTGGATGGATAGATATATGTATAGATGGATGGGTAGATGGATAGATGTGTGGATGGATGGATAGATGGGTGGATGGATTGATAGATGTGTAGATAGATGGATAGATGTGTGGATGGATGGATGGATAGATAGATAGATGGATGGATGTGTGGATAGATGTGTGGATGGATGGATAGATGTGTGGATAGATGGATGGATAGATGGGTGGATAGATCTGTGGATGGATGGATAGATCTGTGGATGGATCTGTGGATGGATGGATAGATGGGTGGGTGGATGGATGGATAGATGGGTTGATAGACAGACGGTTATAGGTGGATGCACAGGTTGATGTATTAATGAATGGGTGTGTCGGTGAGTACATGAATGAATGGATGGATGGGTGGGTGCGGGGCTGAACTGAACAGGCGGACAATGTGTGTGTGTGTGTGTGTGTGTGTGTGTGTGTGTGAATCAGAATCAATTTTAATGTCAATTAAACCTTAACCAGGTTTATTAGGCACTCATGCAAAGTTACATGAAACACGCACAAAAAAGCAAAACAAAATAACAGATAAATATTGAGCAAGAGATTGAATTACTCCTGCTCGCTTTGGCTTTTTTGACAGCAGTTACTGATAAATTTCCCAAACAGTCCCACAAGTTTGTCTCCCAGTATTAGCTGACTGGGTTCAATGATTGTGTGTGTGTGTGTGTGTGTGTGTGTGATCTGTATCACATACTTCACCGCTCCTAATTTCTCTGACTGGGCCAATGACGTTATTTTGATTCTGAACCTGAAAACCAAGTCATCTCCATGGTAATCGGACAAAAATGACGTCATATTGTGATGATGAATTACAGGTCTCTCTGAAGCAGATGCACAGAGACTGCAAGGCTTCATTTCAGAAGTGAGTTCCTGCAAAGTGCTAAGACAGAACACTAATAAATGACGATGGTTGTACATCTGGGTTATCAGTAGTGTCAATAATGATGATCACTACAATGAGTATTTTGTAGACGTATGTTTTTATTTCACTTCGGCTAATTTGTTAGTATTGTGTTGTCTTCTTTCTTCCAGCCTCCATTTCTTCCTCCCTACGTTCCGTCCTCCATTTCTTCCCTTCTGCCTTCCTTCTTCCATTCCTCCCTTCCCTCATTCCGTCCTCTATTTCTTCCTTCCCTCCTTCCGCCCTCCATTTCTTCCTTCCTTCCCTCCTTCCGCCCTCCATTTCTTCCTTCCCTCCTTCCTTCTTCCATTTCTTCCTTCCCTCCTTCCGCCCTCTATTTCTTCCTTCCCTCCTTCTTCCATTTCTTCCTTCCCTCCTTCCGCCCTCCATTTCTTCCTTCCTTCCCTCCTTCCGCCCTCCATTTCTTCCTTCCCTCCTTCTTCCATTTCTTCCTTCCCTCCCGCCCTCCATTTCTTCCTTCCTTCCCTCCTTCCGCCCTCCATTTCTTCCTTCCCTCCTGCTATCGTCCATTTCTTCCTTCCCTCCTTCCACCCTCCATTTCTTTCTTCCTACCTTCTGCCCTCCATTTCTTTCTTCCCTCCTTCCATCCTCCATTTCTTCCTTCCCTCCTTCCATTCTCCATTTCTTCCTACATTACATCCTCCATTTCTTCCTTCCTACCTTCCGTCCTCCATTTCTTCCTACCTTACTGTTGTGTCGAAAGTTCTTAACTTCTTGTCATTAGAATTATCTGCCTTGACGCTCAAGGAATATAGAGGGCGTGAGAAGAATAACAACGGTCAGGGCCACAACAGCTGACAGTCTAGTTTCTGCTTGTTTATTTCTTTTCAGTTATTAAATATACTTCGTTACACACGAGATGTGTTAAGCTTATTATTTGTCCGAGCGACAACACAACAAAATGGCGTCGAGGATGGGATTCATTTGTACCTGGTCAGCTGAGTATTTTATTTGAAGATTTTCTTGAAATATTGTCAATCGGATCGAAAGACGGTTTACTTTGTCAACAGTCATGTTTTCGCTTCCGAGTTTTCCGACGTT
Source organism: Babylonia areolata (assembly GCF_041734735.1). Classification (NCBI taxonomy): domain Eukaryota; kingdom Metazoa; phylum Mollusca; class Gastropoda; order Neogastropoda; family Buccinidae; genus Babylonia; species Babylonia areolata. The sequence goes on along the minus strand of NC_134906.1, from coordinate 16,190,518 downwards.
TTCAGTCTTCGAAGATGAACAATCTGTTGGTACAAGATGGACAAAGTGGATCTCTGAATTTGAAAATATGCTTTGTGGTCTCGATATCACCGAAAACAAGCGCAAGAAAGCTCTTTTATTGCACTACATCGGCGACGAAGCGTACGATATTTTTGACAGCTTCACAGACGAACAGAAAGGTGCAGCTGACGGTTATGATGTTGCAAAAAATTCACTTCAAGAATATTTCACACCAAAGAAAAATATCGCTTATGAAACTCTTCGTTTTCGTCAGGCAGTGCAGAATGATGGCGAATCAACTGACACATTTTACACAAGACTTCGTTCTCTAGCTTCTTTGTGTGAATTTGACAATGTGGACGCGTACAGAGAAATTCTCACACAGATTCTACATGGATGCAAATCCTCAAGACTCAGAAGAGCAGCACTTCGTGACAACTTGTCCCTCACTAGGATATTAGCTGAAGCACGTGCCATTGAACTTTCAGAAATTAGAGCAGCAGAAATTGAACAGAACATTTCATCAGCAAGAAATACTCTCAATGCACTTCAGCTACACAAATCGGGCAAACACGGCAAACAAAACTACAAGTCATATAACTCGTCTCAGTCAGGTGGTTATTTTCATGATAGCCGTCAATCATCTGCATCAACACGCAGCCATGGACCATTTTCAAAAGGTGGTTTTTCACATAATCACAATACACTAAAAACATTTCATGGCTCCAATCCCAGTGGCGCAAACTATGGTAACACACGCAGTGGAAATATATGCCGCTATTGTGGTGGTACTTTCCCTCACAAAGGACATTGCCCTGCCAAAGGAAAAGAATGCCGCAAGTGCCACAAAATTGGACAGTTTGCAAGTGTGTGTGAGTCATCACAGAAAGTAAGTCAGATTGACTTTACTTTGAAAGACAACCAGATAGTTCCAGTGATGAATCTGTTTTCACTCTTGACAAAAACAAAAATACACACAAAACTCCCATGGTTGATACATACATTTGTGACACCCCAACAAAATTCATCATTGATACTGGCGCTACTGTAAATGTGATTAGCTCAGACTCATATGCAAAGATAGGTTTTGCTGCAAAGCTTCAAGGTCCATGCCCTACAATATATGCATGTGGATCAAAAGTGCCTCTTCCTGTCAAAGGGTTTTTGTCTGCAGACATTACATACAAAGGCAGAAGTACACATGCAAAATTTTATGTTGTTGAGACACCTGATTCACAACATGGCAGTAACCTCCTGAGTGGTGAAACAGCCCAAGCACTAAACATCATCCAGTTTGCTTTTTCTTCAAACACTCCTGAAAACATTATGGATAACTTTCCAACTCTATTTGATGGCAAAACAGGAAAAATCAAAGATGTGAAAATCAAACTACACATTGATCCTGAAGTTCAGCCTGTTAGCCAAATACACAGACGCATCCCTTTTCATGTTAGAAAAGATGTTGAACGTGAACTGGAATGCCTTGAGAAGGCTGACATTATTGAGAAAGTTGAAGGTCCTACTCCATGGGTTAGTCAAACTGTGATTGTCCCAAAGAAGTCTGGTGGTGTCAGATTGTGCATCAACATGAGAGAAGCAAACAAAGCCATAAAAAGAGTAAAACACCCGATACCAACAATCGACGATCTGATTGCAGCCCTGAATGGTTCCACTGTTTTCAGCAAACTAGACCTATCAAGTGCATACCACCAGCTTGAACTTGCCCCTGAGAGTCGGTACATCACAACATTTTCTACACACACTGGACTCCGAAGATACAAGCGGTTGCTTTTTGGAGTCAATGCTGCTGCAGAATTTTTTCAAAATGCCATCTCAGAACCGCTGATTGATATTCCTGGTGCCAAAAATCTCAGCGATGACATTATTATTCATGGAAAAAAACAAGAACATAATGCTAGTTTGCGAGCAACGCTGCAGAAGCTACGAGACAGTGGTGTGAAGCTCAACAAAGAAAAATGCATCATCTCTGTTGATAATCTAACATTTTTTGGTCATGTCTTTAGTGACAAATGTGTGTCAGCTGACCCAGAGAAAATTCAAACTATCATCAACAGCAAACCTCCGACATCTGTCAGTGAAGTCAGGTCATTTCTTGGTATGGCCCAATATGTTTCCCGATACATTCCAAAATATGCAACACTTACTGAACCTTTGAGAAACCTCACCAAGAAGGATTCTATGTGGAAATGGGAGACATCAGAACAGCAAGCATTCAACTGACTGAAGCAAGTTCTCACAAGCGCTCATGTGATGTCCTTCTTTGACCAGAAGAAGCAAACAGTAGTTCTGGTCGATGCAAGTCCGGTCGGTCTTGGTGCCATACTGACACAGGAAGGAAAAGTAATGTTACGCCAGTCGTGCACTGACAGAGACAGAAAAATGTTACTCACGGACAGACAAAGAAATGCTTGCAGTAGTCTATGGAGTTGAACACTTCCACTTATACCTGTATGGAGCAGATTTCACAGTCATCACAGACCACAAACCTCTCCTTGGCATCATTTCAAGCAGAAAAGCTACTACAGCTAGAATTGAAAGATGGCGTTTACGTCTGATGCCATACAATTTGACACTTCAGTACAGACCAGGAAGAAATGAGCTCAATCCTGCTGACTTCATCAGTCGTCAACCTCAAACCATCCCCAGAAGAGAAAATGCCGGTGAAGCGTATGTGAACTACGTCACCAAGAATGCAGTTCCTAAGTCACTAACGATTGATGAAGTTCGCGATGCCACACAAAAAGACAAAATCCTTCAGAAAGTGATCACTGCAGTTCAGACTGGAAATTGGAGAGAAACTGAAACTTCACAGTATTCAAGATTCCGAGATGAACTGTCTGTGTATGATGGTCTCATTCTTCGGGGACATCGCCTTGTCATACCAGTTTCATTACAAAGGAAAGTCATTGCAATTGCTCACCAAACACACCAAGGAATAGTCATAACCAAACAATGCATTCGAGAAAAGGTATGATTCCCAAACATTGACAAGCTAGTAGAAGACACAGTAAAATCCTGCATACCATGTCAGGCGTCTTACCCTGGACCTTCACACCGTGAACCCTTACAACCTACCCCTCTACCAACTGAACCATGGAGCTCACATGCTATGGACTTTACTGGTCCGTATCCATCCGGTGACTACTTGTTATTGATGAGTACAGTTGGTTTCCGGAAGTCGAGATCATCTCATCTACTTCTGCCAAATGTGTCATCCCCAAATTAGAAATATTTTCTCTCGACAAGGAATTCCCAGAAAACTCAAGACAGACAATGGCCCCCCTTTTAACAGTAAAGAATTTGCTCATTTCATGACCAGTTTCGGCATTGAACACAGGAAAATAACTCCCATGTGGCCTGAAGCAAATGGAGAAGCAGAAAAATTCATGGCAACACTGAACAAAAACATCAGATCATCCATCGCTGAAAATATCCCCTGGAAGTCCCAGCTACCCACATTTCTCTGTCTCTACCGAGGCACTTCACACTCCACCACTGGTGTGTCCCCATTCAAAGCGTTGACAGGATGAAAAATGAACATTGGCTTGCCTGAACTTCCTCAAACTACTCTCCTTACCCCAAGTTGAACACATGCCAAAATTGCCCACAATGACTCAACCTCCAAGTCCAAGATGAAAACATATATTGATGAGAAGCGTCACACCTGTCCCTCAAAATTCAGCGTTGGTGACATTCAGTCCTACACAGAACACATCAGTCAACATGCCTGCCTCATCATCAGCAACTCAAAGACCCACTCACATACGCAAAACACCAGCATACCTCCAAGACTACGTCCTGAATTGATCATACAAGAACTATGGTTCATAAACTGACTAATGTTTCAAGTCATGTTTGTTGTTCACTTTGTTTTATTGTTGTTATAAGTCAAGCAAGATTTATAGACTCAACAAATTCACCTGAACTGTGCGGAAAACGTGTGAAATGATAATATGGTGAACATTCATTATTCACTTCCCGTTAAGGGTACGTTCACACTAGGCTGTAACCACGATCTAACCAAATGATCTAACCATGAGACAAACTCTAGATTTTTCATACAGCATGTGTGAACGGAAAGCGTCTAACCACTGTCTAACTATTAGGCTCCGCCCCTTTTCCCGCGCGTTTTTTTGACTGAGAGCAGCAGTTCTCGCTCACTGGCTGGGTTTTGTTTTGCGCTGAAGTTAGACTGGTGGCATCTAACTACCGTTGTAACTTCGTTCTAACTTGAACAAGTTACAAGCCAATTTACAGGGGTGCTGTGGCTGAGGCGTCATGTACAGATTGGGGTATAATTTTGTTTTCTGTGGTTCCCGTGGGTTTCCATGAGGTGGGGGGTCTTGAGGTTGTGCATCTCCACCAGCCTGCTGTGACCTGCTGCAACCTGTTGGAACTTGGGTCTTGTAACTCCCTTTGAAAGTATAAAACCCCCTTGTTTCAGGGGGGTCTCTTCATTCCGTCTTGACCTGTCATCATGAATCGTGGATTCGTGTAGACGCAGCAAGAAGAACGAAAAAAATGACAGTCAGCCAGCTTAAATACATTCACACTGTAACTGATCAAGTTACAACACGCGTCGATGTAACTCACTATAACTGACCCCAACCATGCAAAGAAGGTTGCAATCACTTGCAGTCGGTTAGATGTGTCGGGCCAGACAATTTGCATACCGCACGCAGCGTGCGTGCAAGGCATGCTATTTTGTTTTGACGTCGGAGTTTTTTTCAAACTCGGCTCCGCCTCTATTTTCTGCTCTAACTCACTGGAACCGACGGGGACTAGTGTGAATGCCTTTGTAACCGTTTATAACTTGATCGGGCGATGTAACCTCGAAAAATTTTTATCTCCCGAGTCATATTTTTGGGGGCCATCTAACCACCTATCTAACCAAAAATCGGGTCTTCCCGAAAAATCGTCTAACCGATGGGAACCCACTGCAACCAAAAATTCGTGGTTCCAGTGAGTTAGAGAGCGATGTAACCATTTGGTTAGATCGTGGTTACAGCCTAGTGTGAACGTAGCATAATTGCAAGTTTCTTATCAATTCTATACAATTTTTCATTAATGAAGGTAAAACCCAAAAGAACAGTCTTATTTCAAAATGGAGAATAGACATTTCAACAAAGACATTACCTGGCTGAAAAAATAATCTTTTGCTTCAAAGACAGAAATACCTCAAATCTTCACTTGTGTTATGATGCATGTTCTAATTTTATAAACACTTAACTGCACATTTTTCATTCAAATGTGTGGATGAATGTTGTGTCGAAAGTTCTTGACTTGTCATTAGAATTATCTGCCTTGACGCTCAAGGAATATAGAGGGCGTGAGAAGAATAACAACGGTCAGGGCCACAACAGCTGACAGTCTAGTTTCTGTTTATTTCTTTTCAGTTATTAAATATTCTTCGTTACAAACGAGATGTATTAAGTTTATTATTTGTTCGAGCGACAACACAACACTTACATCCTCCATTTCTTCCTTCCTACCTTCCATCCTCCATTTCTTCCTACCTTCCATCCTCCATTTCTTCCTTCCTACCTTCCATCCTCCATTTCTTCCTACCTTACATCCTCCATTTCTTCCTTCCTACCTTCCATCCTCCATTTCTTCCTACCTTACATCCTCCATTTCTTCCTGCCTACCTTCCGTCCTCCATTTCTTCCTACCTTCCGTCCTCCATTTCTTCCTGTCCTCCATTTCTTCCTACCTTCCGTCCTCCATTTCTTCCTACCTTCCATCCTCCATTTCTTCCTTCCTACCTTCCGTCCTCCATTTCTTCCTACCTTCCATCCTCCATTTCTTCCTTCATACCTTCCGTCCTCCATTTCTTCCTACCTTCCATCCTCCATTTCTTCCTTCCTACCTTCCGTCTTCCATTTCTTCCTACCTTCCATCTTCCATTTCTTCCATCCCTCCTTCCACCCTCCATTTCTTCCTTCCCTCTTTCCACTCTCCATTTCTTCCTCCCTCCATTTCTTCCTTCCCTCCTTCCACCCTCCATTTCTTACTCACTCCATTTCTTCCTTCCCTCCTTCCCTCCTCCATTTCTTCCTTCCCTCTTTCCGTCCTCCATTTCTTCCGTCCTCCATTTCTTCTTTCCCCCCTTCAATTCTCCATTTCTCCCTGCCCTCCCGACCTCCATTTCTTCCTTCCTCCATTTCTTCATTCCCTCCTTCCGTCCTCTATTTCTTCCATCCTCTATTCCGTCCTCCATTTCTTCCATCCCTCCTGCGTTCCTACAAAAAAACACAAAAAAACCAGTACAGTGTGTCTGTCTGTGTGTGTGTGTGTGTGTGTGTGTGTGTGTGTGCTTACCATCATTCTCATAATACAGAATGGAAAAGGTAATGATGGAAATGACGAGATCTTTATTTGATTTGTCTGTAGAGACTAGTCCCAGAAGCCTGTGGAACTTGCTATAATGGGCGTAGGGAGCCCACACAACAGTCCACCAGGGAGCCCACCAGGGAGCCCACACGACAGCCCACCAGGGAGCCCATACGAGAGCCCACCAGGCAACCTGCCAGAGAGTCTGCCCTTACTGTGAGTAACTGTTTGCTGATGTTCTCTGTGTCTACTTTCTGAATTGTCCAATGGTCTGTATATTTTGTCCTCTGTCGGTCTGTCTTTGTTTGTCCGTCTTTCTCAGGTATACAAGCTCTTTAACATACACATGCACACACACACACACACACACACACACACACACTCATACACACACATGGATGTATGCATAGAGAGACAGACAATTGGACATTTCAGTTGCGTAAACAAATCCTGAAATTTGTATTTTTATGAAACTGAATTCAAAGCACGATCTTCACCATGAGGACGATCACATCTGTGATTTCTGCATCAATGAAGAGCTTCTGTCTGATTCCCTCTTCCAGCTTTTCTCAGAAGTGGTCAGCCTGGGGAACAGGGCCACAGGGTTTTGAAGTTTGTTTTCCTTTCCTCAAACTCTGGTTTGATAACAATTGTTGTATCACAGACGTGCTGACACAGGCGTGATGACAAAGGTGTATGATACGTGTGTGATGACACATAATACGTGCTGACACAGGTATGGCGATACATCTATGGTGACATTGGGTGATGACACAAAGTTACTGACAGATCTGTTAGTGGTTTAATGATAATTATGGATGTAAATCACACGGTTGTTTGACAGAACGGAGTAGTTTAGTAACGCAGATATTGATGACACTTGGTAATGTGACACAGCTGTGTGTGGTGTAATGTACAAGTGTGATGACACAGGTGTGGTGAAGCAGGTGTAATGTTTCAGGGATACCTGGACGGCCTGAGGAAAGCTGCCCAGGCATGTTCTCTCACTGCCTATCTACAGCGAAGTCCGAAAAATAGATCCTAGTTCACTACTTACAGCCCTCCTGGTCAACAGATGTCTTTCTCAGTGGAGCCTCAGTCTCTCAGTCTGGCTCTCTAGTTTGCTAACAACAGGGAAAAGGCTGCAGGTATGTGAGCCTGCTGTTTATATTCAAAATTTCCCAACTGGTACAAACCAACGGACCAATGGTCCCAACACTCTAGTCTACAATTTAGAGACACAACATCACCTGATTGGTTGTAAACACGCCATGTACATAAAATGTTGCAAACGGCCACCTCTGGTTGGTCAGAAGGGGATGACCAATAGCCAGGATGCAACACACACACACTGTCCTAATCCCTACAAACACTTCAACAGGGAAAGGGTGGGGGGAGGGATGAGGAGAGTGGGGGAGGAGGGAGTTGAAGTGGTGTCTGAGAGGCTGATTGTTCTGGCTATGTTTGACTGTGAGGTGCCTGCAAGTGGCTTAACAACAGAGCAGGCAGGTGGGCTTAGCAGCAGAGGAGAGGGCTGGGAGAGGGAGAAGGTGGAGGGGGGGGGGATATGGAGAGGGAAGGGACTTCCTGTGACCAACAGTCTGAAGTGGGGGAGTAGGTATAGGGGGGAGGTGGTAAACAAGGGGTAGTGTGTTGTGGATTGGGGATGCCACAACCCTACCATAACCTGACACTATAACATGCATATATATATATATATATATATATATATATATCAAGACAGAGAGCAATATTGTCACTTGTTCCAAATTTTAGAACCAGTCTCATTCCTCGCTCAAGGGATGTAACCATGGTCACTCTTACGCAGCTATTATACCGCAAGCACTATATATATATATATATATATATATATATATATATATATATGTATGTATAAACATTATATATATATATTTATATATATAACACAAAAGGATAGATAGATAAACAGTTCAATAGATGGGTAGGTAGGTAGATAGGTCGTTTTGGTTGCGTGAATAACGTGACCTTGTCATACATTGTTGGTGACATGAATAAAGTATGTGTCAAATAAAACTTCAATGACAAGGCTGATATTACAGCAACTGCTATTTCAACGTCCTGTAAACTGCATTTGGTGAAGAACAAATGTCTGTGTCGTCTTTAAGGAAACAACGGAAATATTTCGAAAAATAAATAAATAAATAATGAATAAATCTCAATGGCAAGCAAGAACGAGGACTGAAATGAAATATCAAGCAGAGGCGTTATGCTGTGACGGTTCCTCTATCTGTGTATGAATATCAGTGTATCTGTCAATATGTTTGTTTGTCTGTCTGTCTGTCAGTGTGTTTTAGCCCTCCCTGACCAGGAAGCTGGGAGAATGCAAGGCTTCATTGGAGAAGTAAGTGTGCGAAAAGCTGACAGTGCCATAAATGATTCACAGCAAATTGTTGCAATGACGGTGTCTCGGATATTCGGTTCGACGTTCACATTCTGATCCAGTATTCACCAGTGACGAAGGTTCCAGGTTTCGACATAGTGTTGTGTCCGTAGGAAAGGCATTTTACTCCAGTTTCCCTCACTCTATCCGAGTGTGCATAGATACCTGACTTCAGGTGGGGAAGTTTAAAACGGCAAGAGGACAGGAGAGGATTAGGCCTCCACCTTCTTATGTCCAGCCATATACACTGTGAATAATAAGTCACTGCCCCGATGCCATGAAAGGCTATGGCACCTTTCACTGTTACACCAAAGATCATTACGATGATGTCGGTGACTAATTTTTGTGTGAGAATCTTTGTAATCCGTGTGGATTTTTGTTGTTGTTTATCGTTTGTCCTCTACGCCTTCCTTCCTTCCTGCTTATGTGTTTGTCTTCTTTTGTCTGTTTCGGCTTCTTTCCACTTCAAAGGAATTGCTGGATGATATTTTTACATCTTTCTGAAGCACGGTACCAGAATGGAGTTCGTCTTCGGGTCTAAGGTCGTACACACAATACAATACACAATACACAAACTTTATTGTCTATGCTTCGACCTATTTCCGAAGGTTTTTGTTCCGATCTTCACAAGAGCTCACACGTTTTTCGTTCTTGGCAATAATGACAATGACCTTCGTTATTATCTTGATAATCAACGGATAACGATGTCGTGCGTTTGATAACGGCGATGACGGTGATGCTGATGACGATGGGATGTTTCCTTGCTTTGTTATAAAGTGTTTAGCCGCAGAGGCCAAAGTGGCATGTGACAATGGCCGCAGGCAACCCACACGAGAGCCCACCAGAGAGCCCACCAGGGAGCCCACACGAGAGCCCACCAGGGAGCCCACAAGAGCACCAACCAATCAGCCTGTCAGAGATCCAGCAAGAGAGTCTGCCTTTTCTGTGAGTCAGGCACTTGCGTATTATTATGAATTACTGGCGTCCACTATCTGGCATAGACGTTGTATTTTGTGTTTTGGCACGAGCATAATGTGTGTGTGTGTGTGTGTGTGTGTGTGTGTGTGTGTGTGTGTGTGTGTGACGCACTGAGTGAAGAGAAAACATGACAAGAGACATCATCATTATCCGCTCAGTCACATAACGATGATGATGATGACGACGACGACGACGACAATGATGGTGGTAATGATAGTGATGGCGAATGTGATGATGATGACCACGACGACGATGACGATGCTGATGATAACAGGACGTGACGAGGGAGATGCTGGCAGCAGTCAGGACCTGCAGACTGACCGCCTTCCTGCAGAGACTGGGCCGGGATGGCTGTGGTTTCTTATCGTCGGGATGGCTTGGCCAGGGTTCTAGCCTGTGAGTTACTACTGCTTGATACTGGCGACAAGTGTGAGGAAGAGAGAGAGAGAGAGAGAGAGAGAGAGAGAGAGAGAGATGTTCGCTCACAATGAAAAAGAACAAGGCCTTAAAGACTCACTTGTGATACACTTTTTAAAAAAATCTAATCGTTAAAATGTGTTCTGTATTTGTTATTATAAAGCTTCGGGTTAAAAGAAAAGAAAAAAAAAAGTCCTAACGGCAGATTCGAACCCCGCGTGTTCGGACGAGAAGAAACTGACTTATCCATTACACTGTCGTGGCTTCTTAACTGACGTTCAAAAATATAATATTTAAACATGCTTTTTTTTAAAGGGCGATAAATCGATCGCGGTATTCGCAGTGAGAACGCTGTTCAAATCATATTATTCTGGTGTATCTTGGGCATTCAAAAAATCTTTAAGGACAATTAAAAATTCCTTTTAAGTCCGCGGTAATGGAGACGTGGCTATCGCGGAAATCACACTGCAACATTTAGCCGTTTTCTCTGGATCTAGATAGATGTACAAGTTTAGTCTTTGACACGGTCGATTCAATTTCTCTTTTATGTTCATTCTAGTTTTATAGTTTTAAAGTAGATATGAAAATTGAGTATTTTATTAAACTAATAACACGGGTATCTTTATGGCAGTTTGGGGCATAATCCAGTAAGTGATGAGGCGTTCACAAATCTTTCTCTGAATAAATATTTAACAGTCTCCTTCTCCAACTTTCCATCACATGTTATCGTGTATTGTCCATTGAATATAGGATTGAACGGCAGGTCAACAACTTGAAACAAAATGGCGTCGTTCGCGTTCGCGAAGAATATGAGCACGCGCTTTCAATATGTATAAATATGTGTACGCAACTGATTTTTGCCAATGACCTTCAGGGCTCAGCCAATAGATCTATAAAGTCCACTCGTCGTATTGATTTTAGTATTTTCCGAAAAAGACCACTTGGACGAATGAACATAGAGGAAGCCCTGTACACTGAGAGTAAAACACACAAGGTTTTTATGTATTGAGTATTATTTCAAAATGTAATGTTTAAGATGAGAAAGATCAGTTTAAAGCAAATTAAGTCCACTAGCATTAATTACAGATTAATTTCCCTTTTTTACTATCTGCACCAAAACGTTTGCAAAATAAATATAACTTCCATGCTTAGCAAAAGAAGTTCCTGTTTGAACAAAAAATGATAAAAATGACTGCTCTTGTTGTTGTGTCAGAATATCAGATCAAAGTGCCAAGTTTAGAGAAAAAGAAAATATATATATATAACAGTCAATGCAGTTTGCATATAATTTGGCTTCTTTTTTTATTTTTTTGTGCCCATCCCATAGGTGCAATATTGTTTTAAACAAGATGACTGGAAAGAACTGAATTTTTCCTATTTTTATGCCTAATTTGGTGTCAACTGACAAAGTATTTGCAGAGAAAATGGCAATGTTAAAGTTTAACACACACACACACACACACACACACACAACCGAACACCGGGTTAAAACATAGACTCACTTTGTTTACACAAGTGAGTCAAAAATGGATGTTCATGTTGTAAAGAGCTTGTTTACAAGAAAACCCTTGGTAAGTAAGACCTTGTTGTTGTTTTTTTATTGCAATACTTAGTTTGTCCTGTGCGGGAGGGAGGGAGGACAGTGGTGTGGTTGAGGGGAAGCAGGGTGAACATGATGAAGGGAGCAGTGACGGATCACACAGCTGCACGGGGACGGGCAGATTGTAGGGTAGGAAGGGACCACTGCGCAGATAACACTGCAATATTATAAATGAAAATAAATCGAATCTCAGAACGCCCGTTTAAAAGATAAAAAAAATAAATAAAATATTTGGGTTCATGCACCCTCTCTCTCTCTCTCTCTCTGGTAAGTGATGAGACTGACCAGCTGACCAGCAGTGGTAGGTGATGAGACTGACCAGCTGACCAGCAGCGGATCCTACACAGTGTGGCCGTGTTGTGTGCCGTTCAGAGACTGGCTGCTGAGGCCACGGGGAGCTGCGGTGGACAGTGAGCCCGAGGGAACCCACACAACCACTATGTCAGGGAACCCGGGAACCCAGTAATGTCACGTCAACCCAGGAACTGACAGGCGCCAAAGCTTCGGTGCATTATGTTTCATTTGGCAAGGGTCTCGTGCTGTGGTTTCTTATCGTCAATTTGAAGTGACATGGTGGTGGTGGTGGTGGTGGTGGTCATTTTGGATGACTGATGACTTGCGCAACATCGACCTCACTCTCTCGTCCGGGTCCACCAATTTCCAGTGGCAAGACTAAGTCGAGACGACTGGAGGATGAGCACGGATGCAGTGGATGACCAAGAAGTGCCCTAAATAAACGGGAAGAGGGAAAAAATTGCTCGGGTGCGTGTGTTTATATGCATATACGTGTGTGTGTCTGTGTGTGTCTGTGTCTGTGTTAATATGCTTAGAAATCAAAACAAGGGTCAAACACTTACCCACAACAAATGCAGTCGTGCATCAGGCTTTAATGAGTCGCGCAAACTGGCAAGGAGACCGATTTTACATTGTCTAATTACAGTGCCTCCCCACAATGAGTGCTGTCTTGCCGTGGCTGGGGGGCTTGCGTGTCTCTGTGACCCTGAGAGCTATGCTGGCTGGAGATTTGTCTCCTGGTAGGGCCACCCAAGCCAGACAGGTCAAGGGGTAGAGACCAGACGAAGGGCGCTCACTGGTCCTCCAGGTTGGGGGTTAGAATAGGGCTAACAATCCAATTCTTTTTAAAAAAAAGTCTGTTACAGAAACCGCAACAGCAGATACCAAAAACAGCATGGTTGAGGAAGAGTCCTCTCAAGTAGAGCTCATGACGCGAGCTGGTGAAAGCCTTCGGGAAGCCAGTGCGCCGAAAACTCTTCTGACAACCAAGCGCAAGACCAGGATAGGGACCTGGAACATCCGAACCCTATACGAGACCGGAAGAACAGCACAAGAGTAGAGAAATGCATAGATACAACCTCAAGATCCTTGGACTGTGTGAGACGAGATGGAATGGAACCGGACAGACAAGGCTGTTAAATGGAGACACCATCATCTACTCTGGACAGGAGGAAGGCCAGCCACACACACACGGAGTAGCACTGCTGATGACATCTGAAGCAGCGCGAGCACTGCTGTCCTGGGAACCCGTGTCACCGAGGATGCTGCTGGCCAGATACAACTCTAAGGGCAGAAAGGTCACCATCATCCAGTGCTACGCTCCGACAAATGCAGCCAGCGCAGATGACAAGGAGGAGTTTTATAATCAGCTCCAGGCAACCATCGATAGAGTGCCAAAGAGAGACATGAAGATCATCATGGGAGACATGAACGCCAAAGTAGGAGCAGACAACACCGCAAAAGAGCTCATCATGGGCAAGCACGGCGTGGGAGAACAGAACGAGAATGGAGAGCTTTTCACCGACTTCTGCACCTTCAATGACCTCGTCATCGGAGGCACAGTCTTTCCACACAAGACCATCCACAAGACTACATGGGTTTCACCAGACGGAAAAACAGAGAACCAGATTGACCACATCACCATCGGCAGAAAATGGCGAAGAAGTCTTCACGATGTGCGAGCTAGACGGGGCGCAGATGCAGCCTCAGATCACCATCTTGTTGTAGCAGAGATACGGACCAAGCTCAAGGCCTACAAAGACCAGGCAGACAGACCAGCCTTCAAATACAACGTTTACAGCTTGAAGGACAAAGCGAAGGTGAATGAATACAAAGTTGAACTGAAGAACAAGTTCAGCGTACTGGAAGGACTGACAGAAGAAACTGTGGAAGACCAATGGCATGAACTGCGCAACATCTGGACATCAACGTGCAACAAGGTAATGGGCAAGAAGACACGGGAACACAAGGAATGGTTATCACCTGACACATGGAAGCTCATCACCGATAGGAAAGAGCTGAAGGAGAAGATCAACCTGGCTCAGAACCAAGAAGAGAGGCAGGAGCTGCAGGCACTCTACTGGGAGACCAACAGACAAGTGAAAAAGAGTGCCAGGAAAGACAAGCGAGCTTTCATTCACCAGCTCACGGAGGAAGCTGAGACTGCAGCTGGAAAGAGAGACATGAAAAGACTCTACGAGATCACCAGAGTTCTGTCGGGAAGAACAAGTAACCCCACTCGACCTGTTAGAGACAAGAACGGAGAAATCATCACCGGAAAAGAAGAAGAAAGAGCAAGATGGACAGAATATTTCAAAGATACCCTGAACAGACCATCACCACCAGTCCCCCCTGACGTGACACTGGCTGTAGAGCTATTGGCTGTTAACATCAACCCACCAACGAAGCTGGAGACCATGAAAGCCATCAAGTCCCTCAAGTCTGGAAAAGCAGCAGGACCAGATGGCATACCACCAGAAGCCCTGAAAGCAGATATTGAGACATCGACTGACATGTTGCACCCATTGCTAGTGAAGATTTGGGAGACAGAAGCAGTACCACAAGACTGGAAGAAAGGCTACATCGTTAAACTTCCAAAGAAGGGCGACCTGTCATCATGCAGCAATTGGAGAGGGATTACGCTTCTGTCAATACCTGGAAAAGTGCTGACAAGAATCATCTTGGACAGGCTGAAGACCGCCTTAGACAAGACCCTGCGAGATGAACAGGCAGGCTTCCGTCAAGACAGATCCTGCACCGACCACATTGCCACCATGAGAATTATTATTGAACAGTCCTTGGAGTGGCAGACCTCCCTGTACAGCGTCTTTGTGGACTTCCAGAAGGCGTTCGACAGCGTGGACAGGGAGGTGATATGGAAACTAATGCAGCACTACGGCTTTCCTCTAAAATATATTGCCATCATCCAGCAACTGTATAAGGACGCCACCTGCCAAGTCATACACGAGGGAAAGCTGACTGACCCCTTCCAGGTACGAACCGGTGTACGTCAGGGCTGCCTATTGTCTCCGACAATTTTTCTGATGGTGGTGGACTGGATCATGCGCAATCCACAGCAGGCCAGAAGACCGGCATCCAGTGGACCTTCACCAAACAGTTGGAAGACCTCGACTTCGCGGACGACATCAGTCTCCTCTCCCACACGAAACAACACGCACAGGAAAAGTTAGACCGCGTCGCATTAGAGGCAGAGAAGACCAGCCTCAGGATCAACATCGGAAAGACAGAGATCCTACGCATCAACAACAAGCAGCAAGACCCAGTCCGATTACAGCAGGAAGAGATCAAAGAAGTGGAAAAGTTCACATATCTGGGCAGCGTAGTGAGCAAGGATGGTGGAGCAGACGATGACATCAAGAGCCGCATCAATAAAGCGAGACACACCTTCAGAACTCTCCGACCCATCTGGCAATCTTCAGCCCTCTCACTTCACGACAAGATCAGAATATTTAACACCAACGTCAAGTCAGTCATGCTGTACGGCTCAGAGACATGGCGCACTACCAAGACTAACAGGAACAAACTCCAGACATTTGTCAACAGATGCCTGCGCAACATCCTGAACATCAGGTGGCCTGAAATCATCTCAAATGAAGACCTCTGGGACAGAACCAAACAAGCACCCATAGAAGAAGAAATCAAAAAGAGAAAGTGGGGGTGGATAGGCCACACGTTGCCCAAGTCACCACTCAACATCACTCGCCAGGCACTTGACTGGAACCCCCAAGGCAAACGCAAAGTTGGCAGACCCAGGCAGACTTAGAGAAGAAGTACGGACACTGAAGTGAAGGCAGCCGGAATGACGTGGGCCCAGATAAAGAGGATCGCCCCAAACCGAGTCCGTTGGAGGAGTGCTGTTGCGGCCCTTTGTTCCCGAGCGGAGCTATAGGCATAAACAAAACACAAACAAACAATTACAGTGCTGTGATTGTACAGTGTCTAATTACAGTGCTGTGTAAATCATGTACATTCACCAAAGAGGAGGTCAGCATGTATCATTGCTCCGCAAGTTATGTAGCTGTGATTGAGAGAAGGTGCTTTTCCAGTACCCTCAGGCATGGAATTCCTGATAGTAGGAACGACATACGTGAAGGCTCACTGGCTATGTCGCTTTGTTTTGATGTTTGTTGGCCTGGGAACATCAATCAGACATCTTGAAGCAGATCTCAGTGGAGGAGAAGGGTTGTGAAAATTGAAGGAGCTGAGTTGTACAGACATACAGAATACACGGAGTGCAGGCGACATGCATAACACGGAGTGTTGGTGACAATAACAGACTACATGCAAGGTATTCGTTGGTACAGGGTGCATCTCGAGAGCCAGTTGGATCATCTCATGAGGAACTGACCTGTACGTATTTGCCAGATCCAGCCATACCACATCTAGGTTCTTTTTCTCTGCCTTTGCTCTTTGGATTGCATCCCAAATCATTTTGGCATGTTCTACACAGCCAGGAACTTCTGGGATGCCACCTTTCTGGACTGACACATCCAAGTGCTCATTTTCTGCGATGTACTTTGTCAGTCTTGCAGCCATGACAGAGAAGAAGATTTTTCCTTCGACATTCAGGAGCGATATTGGTCTGAACTGGCTGATGGTACTTGAATTCTCTTTCGGGATGTACACGCCAAACAGCTGTCATCCACTGGGCGCTGATCTTCAGGTTCCTCCATGCTGATCTTATCACTCTGTAGAGCCACTCAAGGACTTTACGACATTTCTTATGCAGCAGGTACGGTATTCCGTTTGGCCCTGGTGATGATTTGACCCTGGCTTTCTTGACCACTTTCTGTACTTCCTCAAGGGTTGGTGGTTTATCACTGAACTTCTTCTCTGGTTTCCTGGAATGAACCAAACCCTTGCGATTTAGTGGTTAATCAGAATACGTTTTCCTGAGATGCTGTTCAAGTGTTTCTTCATCTACTGTGAGTGTCCCTGATTTGGGCTGCTCGAACAGTTTCCTGGCAAACTGAAAGGGGTCTGGAAAGAAGCAGTCTTGTGTTTTCAGGTCTTTCCAAAGTTTCTGTAGGCCCTGCTTATCAAATTCTGAAGCTGTCTCCATCATTTTCTTGAGCTTTCATTTTGCATTTCGGATGTTGTCCATTTCTCGTTGTCGCCTGGATTTTTGAGGAGGTGTTCTTGTATTTGGTTCTTTCACTCTATAGGTTTCCCGACAGGTTGCGTGCACGATATCTCCGTAGGTGGCTAACTTGTGTTCCAAGGTGCTCTTTCCTATCAGCGCATCAAGTTTTCGAACTATTTTCTGGTCCAACTCTTCCCATGCCGTTTTCGCACTTGTAGGCGGCAAGTTTAGTTTCTGGCGTTTGTCTTCAAGATCTTGTACAAATGATTCATCTGAATTATCAGCTTGGATGTCCTTGGCACTGTGGTTTGAATAATGGCCTTGGTTTTCCGACTTTTTATCTGCCGGTGCAGTGTGCTGCTGAGCATTCGTCAGATTCTTCATACAACCCTTTTTGGTCCTGTGGATCTTCATGCCACGCTCAGTGGAGAATTTCCGCCCACAGACACGTGGGAATTCCATCAATTCTAAAATCGTAGTCCGTTTACCATTTCTAGTCGTGATTCTAGTGGCGCCGATGGATTCATCAAGGCCTGACTAAGCGCGTTGGGTTATGCTGCTGGTCAGGCATCTGCTCAACAGATGTGGTGTAGCGTGTATGGATTTGTCCGAACGCAGTGACGCCTCCTTGAGAAAGTGAAAGTGAAGTGATTCATCATTCTCTCCCCCTTTCGGGGAGACCTTAGAATTATAAATTGTTCTCATCCAGCACTGTTCTCCTCCATTTCTGCAGCAGAAAAACATCCTTTCACAGCCCAGCCCCCTATTCTACCCCTACCCCTTCAGTTTATTTTTGTGTAATTCTTATGAACAGATAGGTGAGAATCGTTCCATGTGAGAACAGTTCAAGTATCTAAAGTGCACCTTTTCCTGCCACACACCAAGCCCAATCACACTTTCAACCTTCAGTTAGAAAACAAGGATGCTCTTTTCTTGCCTTTTTGAAGTCTTTCTAGTCTTTGTCTGTGTGTGTGTGTGTGTGTGTGTGTGTGTGTGTTGCACTGACGAAGGAAATCCTCTCAAAAATTTTGTTCTTGCATTGTCATCGTGGCGTGTAATAGTGTCACATCACTTCGTGCATCAAATGTGTGTGTGTGTGTGTGTGTGTGTGTGTGTGTGCGTGTGTGTGTGTGTGTGTTGATTTTGTTTTTACAGTGACGATGGTGTTTGTGAACTAAACTGTGTGAGACTTTCTAAAGTATAAAAGGGCTATGATGTGTGGTGTGCAGATTTGGTGTTTGTTTAGGAGTTAGGAAATGTGTGATGGTAAAAAAATATATATAACGTGACTTTTGTAAAGGACTGAAATAAAATACAATTTGTGCATCTTGCGCAACTGGCTTTTGCTTTTTGAGTTTTCATACCTTTGCCATAATATGTTGGTCATTTTGACAGTTTTTTCTTTTAAATACAAAATAAAATCCTAATCGGATTTACTCCCAGTTTCAATGCCTCAAATTCTGCTTAGAGAATGCCTTTGCGTATTGTGTAGCGGCTAGGTTAACCAGACATAAAGCACAATAATTCTCTGGACTGACTGATTTGTAAAATTTAAATAAATGTTTTGCAAACAGCAATCCCTGATCTATTCACCCAGGCTCACACTATGAACAACAACAAAAATTGCTCAGTACCCCCCACCCCAACCCCCACTCCCCCATACCAATATTATGTTCCTCACACAGTCACAGACACATGCTTTACAAACAACATAGATACTATCAATATGGCATTTCTATATTGTGGGTCTGACATACTAGTTAAGTAGCATACTGAGCAGCTGAACTGGCGGGTTAGTAAGTCGTTGGGCTACTGACTGATATACAGTCATAGTTCAAACCCTGTGTCCACATGTGAAAAGCTCTAGTTGAGAAAAGTCCATATGAGATTACAGACAAAGGCTCCATGTGGACTAGTGGATAATGTGTCCGCCTAGGAAGCGAGATAATCTGAGCGCACTGGTTTCAACCACACACTCACCAGTATTTTCCCCCTAACACGTCGTGTAATGCATGTAGTCTGTCATTGTCCGTAACACGTCGTGTAACGCATGTAGTCTGTCATTGTCCCTAACACGTCGTGTAACGCATGTAGTCTGTCATTGTCCGTAACACGTCGTGTATTGAATGTAGTCTGTCATTGTCCCGACCGTTCAAATCTAGAACTAACGAACAAGAGAGGTCTGTCATTGACCTGTCGAATATTCCACCTTTCTGTAGTAAGAAATTATGCTCTTGTAAAAACTTCGGATCAGTATTGTGCAATAATAACTACTCTGTATCATGTGCCATCAGGTTTTGGAATGATAGAGTTGGTGCAGAACTGAACACGAAAGTATAAGAAATTCCCCGTCTGTGTTCAAAAGAAACATGTTTAAAAGTGTTAAATTGAAAATCGTGTATAATATTCCTCCCACTATCATCATGTTGTGTAAAATGAGAAAGTCAGACAACCAAAGGTGCTCCTACCGCCCGGAAGAACCCGAATATATTGAGCATTTATTTTTTTCATTGTCCGCCTAAGAAAGCATTTAGGGAATATATTAGCCAATACATATTTATCGAATATAATGCCAAAAGAATTTTGTCTGAAACTGATGTTTTGTTTGGGATGCCGATCCTGCATCAGACCCGGGACCTTAAACAGATAAGAAAATTAATCAGTCATCGCCAAAATGTGCATCAGTACATATGAGACAACAGAGGAAAGGCCTTCAAGACTCACTTGTGATACACTTTAAAAAAAAATCCAAGCTTTTTATGTATTGAGTATAATGCATTTACTGTTATATTTATATTTTTTTTATATCTCTAAACTTGGCACTTTGATCTGATATTCGACCCAACAAAAGATCTGTCATTATTATCATTTTTTTGTTCAAACAGGAACTTCTTTTGCTAAGCATGGAAGTTTTGTTTATTGCAAACGTTTTGGTGCAGACAGTAAAACAAGGGAAATTACTCTGCTGGGAGAACTTAGTTTGCTTTAAACTGATCTTTCTCATCTTAAACATTACATTTTGAAATTATACTCAATACATAAAAAGCTTGGATTTTTTTTTTTTTTTAAATGCATCACAAGTGAGTCTTGAAGGCCTTGCCTCTCTTGTTTCAAAATGTAATGTTTAAGATGAGAAAGATCAGTTTAAAGCAAATTAACTCCCCTAGCATTACAGAGTAATTTCCCTTTTTTACTATCTGCACCAAATAAATAAAACTTCCATGCTTAGCAAAAGAAGTTCCTGTTTGAACAAAAAAATGATAATAATGACTGCTCTAGCTGTTGGGTCAGAATATCAGATCAAAGTGCCAAGTTTAGATTAAAAAAATAAATAAATAAATATAACAGTAAATGCAGTTTGCATATAATTAGGCTTCATTCTTTTTTTCTTTTTTTGTGCCCATCCCAAAGGCGCAGTATTGTTTTAAACAAGATGACTGGAAAGAACTGAATTTTTCCTATTTTTATGTCAAATTTGGTGTCAACTGACAAAGTAGTTGCAGAGAAAATGTCAATGTTAAAGTTTACCACGGACACACACACACACACACACACACACAGACAACCGAACACCGGGTTAAAACATAGACTCACTTGTTTACACAAGTGAGTCAAAAACTGAATCAAAATTACCATTTTCAATTACATTTGAAAATCAGCTTAGATATCGTAAGATTTGAAAGTTTTCATATAATAACGTGGTGTTTTTTTGTGTGGATTCATACATGTGCTCAAACACACAGACACAGCCACACACACACACAAGTTTCAAGTTTTAATTATCCTTTCACTCCTATTGGAGTATGGAGGATTACTGCAAAATAATATTTTCGTGCCCAGAACAAACATTTCCAAATTCACAACAATGTCACATAAAAGTTGAGAAACCACAAATGTCTTTTAACTCCAAAAGTATAGCTAGGCAACATTTGCAAATCTAATCATCTTACTGACAGCTAAAATGACTTTTTTGCCTCCTTTGAGCATATTACAAAAATTAAAAACCGATTTTGGAGACAAGTATTTTTTTTAGGAACATATCTGTTTCGTAGCTGATCATAATTGGGAGATTCCATTATAAAATGAAACTCATCACCAATCACAGACATGTTACAAACCTTACAAAGCCGTAACTCTCGTGGTATGCCTTTGTGTCTCCCTGTTTCTACTTCCAGCTTATGATTACTACTTCGAAATCTGAAGAAGCTGATAACGTAATTATCAGGCATTTGACTTATATATTTTTCTCTGCCAAATCCACTTTTGAAATTTCGATAAAACAAACATTTACTACTCACCTCTAGAGCATGTCTCCATAGATTTTGAAAACTATCTCTCAAAGCAATGTTGACATTTTTGCAGAAAGTTTCCCTCTCCAAGAAGAATTGAGCATCCCAAACACAGTCATACCCTGCTTCTATTAAAATTTGTCTGATACAACTCATCCATTTTGAAGAGTAAATACCATTTCGATATAAGTCAAGTAATATCAAATATATTTTCCCAGAATATTTTTCTGTTTGATATCACTAAACTGGTCCGAAATCGAACTAATCTCATTTTCACTAACACACTAATTGGATAAATACCAGTTTCTCCATAAACAATTTGGGTCATTGTATTTCTGTTTAGTTTGAACATGCGTTTCAAAAATTTCAATTCTAATTTTTTTTTCAAGTATATCTACATTTTCAGAACTCCATATTTCTGCACCATACAACAAAATAGGAACAATCATAGACTGGTACATGTCCAGAATGATTTGTATAAGTAAATCTTGATTTCTGGCTGACTGAAGTAACGAAAACATGGCTTTTTGGCCCTGTTCATAAATCATTTTTTTAGCTTTGTAAAAAGTTCCGTTTCTACTAAATTCTATGCCAAGATATTTAAAAGAATCGAAAACATCCAAACATGCATCACCAAACTTAAAAACAAGCTTTAACTTGTTTGTAGAATTAAATATCATCACTTTAGTTTTCTTTACATTGACCACTAGTTTCCATTTTAAACAATATTTGTGAAAAACATTGAGGGACTGTTGTAATCCTTCTTTCGTCTCTGAAAGTAAAATTGTGTCACAAATAATCGCATGTAATTAGCTAACTCTGAAGTGTTAACATTCAATAAAAGATCAACAGATGGACTCTGATGCTCAGTCAAATACAACTCTAAATCACTGAGATACAGAGAAAAAAGCAAAGGCGAGAGATTTTCTTCTTGTCGTACACCCTTACAAATGCTAAAGAAATAAGTTTTTTCACCATTTAAAAACACACATGACTTAATTCGATCATACATGTTCATTATGACATGCAAAATTTTACCATTCACGCCTTCATGAACACGTTTTTGCCATAACACACTTCTCCAAACTGAATCAAAGGCTTTTTTTAAATCAACAAAAGCACAGTAAAGTTTCAATTAGTGATTTCAAAACAAACATTTGATCTAATGTAGAATGGGACTGTCTAAATCCTGCTTGGGCTCCTGAAAGTATATTGTTTACATTGATATATCAGTCATTCTAGCATTTAACACTGTAGTGAATAGTTTTCCAACACAGCTGAGCAAAGTTATTCCCCTATAATTATCACAGTCAAGTGTATCACCTTTGCCTTTATACAATGGCAATATCAAGCCGGATACCCATTTTTCTGGTACAACACCTTCGTCCAGTATCTTGTTAAATAATTTACAGTATGTTTCTGTCAGAAGTGGAACGCTATTAATGATATATTCATTACGAATCATGTCTTCACCAGCACTTTTGCCTTTCTTCAGTTTTCATTATCATTAACATTAACGTTATGTTCATTATCATTAACGTTAAGGTTGCTGAAATGGTGAAACATGTCTTCTAAATTTATGGGACATGATTTTTTCTTTTTCTTTTTAATTCTATTCCATAGTTCTCTTGAATTGCTTTTGCGTAAACTTCGTAGTTCTCTGTGCCATTTTTTTTCTCCACGTCTTTTCTGCTTTCTTTAAAACGGACTTTTAACTTTTGCTGGCTCTTTCGAGCGTTTCTCTATTTTTATTACAATTTCTTTTTTTTTCTTCTTTTTTTTTTTTTTTTTTACTCTGTGTTTAGCTTTAAAATATTCTGATCGGCTTCGTTTGCATGTGGAATCAAAATAACTGCGACTATCTCTGTGTTTTGTCTTAGAATTACGAATTTGATATGTCCCGAGAGTATCTTTCGCCGCCTAAATCAGAATGTTTGCGAGCTTATCATTTATGACGTCAATATCATCAGCATCGATTGCGTCATTTACGTGTGTAAGCTCAGCGTTAGACAAATTTTCTTGACAAGAAGCAGCCTTTTCGTGTTCCCTTTTTCGTATTAGTTCATTCCGACCTGTTAAATTTGATGTGGCACATTTTTTATGACACGGTATGACAGCCGTATCAGTATGATTTTTATGGTTCAATGTGTGGCACTCAGTAGCCAGAGACAAGATCAACGGGCTGTGTACATCAGATAATAAAGCATCAAATGGGGAAATAGTAAAATCTGTTATTTTTGTGAACAAAAAGGGGGATCGAATCATGTAGTCAACCACAGTACAGCCATTACTAGTGAACATTCCGATTCTGTCATCTCTCCCTGCTCTTCCATTAAGAATATAAAGTGAAGCCGATTTACACAAGTCGATCAATCTATACCCATAGTTGTTTGGTCGACGATTATCTTGATTATGTCTACACTTAACTAGATATAACTGCTCATCTAAAACATTGATCAAATCTTGGAATGGACCTTTACTGTCACTCTGATGTTGATCAATAAAATCTTTAGATTTTTTTGTATAAGCATTAAAGTCACCTGCTAACAGAATATAACAATCATATTTACTTTGTATATCGAAGAGCATGTTTTCAACATCATCAAACATATCAACACTACAATACACTGATCTTTCAGGAGGGATATAAACCACTCCAACACACACATCTTTATCATATCCCGTTAAAGGTGATTTTATCATGAACCATGCGGAGTTGCTGTCATTGTTTGGTAGAGTGGTTATATAATTACAATATTTCTTTTTGTATGCAAAAGCAACACCACCTGAATGTTGGTACGATGAACATTTTCGACTGAAAACATGTATTGTATACCCAAGTTCATCGAAAACATTTTCAAGGAATGAGTGATCTTGCTTGTCTGTTTTTGTTTCTGTTAATAAAATAACATCAAACTGACATGTGTGTAACAAATTCACTATGTTTTAACCTACTTCGCAACCCACAAACACTGAGTGATACAAAGCTTATGTTATGTCTTTCACCAGCTGAGCTTTTTGAATAGTTCACAGAAGAATCATGTAAAGCAGAACAACAATCACGTGAAATAAAACAATCAACAAAACTGTCAGGTAACAAATTTTGACCGTTTTCTGAAAGAAAACTGTATTGCCCTCCGTCGCACCCCTATCCCACAACATGCTGAAGACCCAAAGCTTCAAAGTCTACACTGTCCACACCAAGGTGGAATAGGTCATCAGGGTTGTCAATCAGGGCGACCTTGGCGTTTGTAGTTTGGCCCGGCGTCTTCTTGAGGACACAGCGGATCCGACCGTCATGCGTTGTCGACACCCTGTCAACTGCCTCGTTGCGCTTTGCTATGTGTAGCAGTCTGGAGCGGAGAGGAGTCAGGTCGTCGTTGATGAAGAATTTCTTGAACTCCTGGGTCTCTTTCAGAGCACGTCACTTCTCCAGCAACGTCGCCTTTGTCCGCCGAGACACAATATTCACCAGCACAGGTCGGCCTGCGGGAGCGTTGCCACGGGAAACAGTGGAGCTGTGGTTGTTGGTCTTCCTCTGGCCAGACCTGTGGACAACAGCTATGTCACTGGGCTTGATGATACAGCCCGCAGCCTGGAAGACTTTACTGACTTCCTCCTCCAGGTCCTCGTTGTCTTGTTGTGGAATGTCGATAATTTTAACGTTCTCTCGTCGGCTGTATTGTTCTTGTTTGTCTACTTTTTACTGAAGAAGGAGGTTTTGCTTTTTCAACACCTCAACATCTTGATTAAACTGTTTGGTGACAGCACCGACAATAGTTAATAAAATGTTCTTTAGACTTTGTTCCAAAATAATTTTCAACGATGACGACAACAAAGGGACGATCAGCTCTGCGAGACGATTAGCAATTGCGTCATTGTCAAAATCGTCACTGGACTTTTTACAACCTTTCTTCCCCTTCCCCTTGCCACCCTTTGCACTATTTATCCTGTCAAAGACACAATCCTCCAGAGTGTCACGAAAACCAAAGCTTTCGTTGTTGAGTGCATTTTCATTGAGTTTTTCCATTGGAACGATACCGGCTGACGTGGTAGGTTTTTGTGAAGAAGAAGATGATGATGATGATGACGATGGTCTGTGAGTTGGTGCCATTTGCACACTGTAGTTTAGGCCTACTGTGATTTTTTTCTACAACCTCCTTTTAAACACTGGCCAAATCAAATCAAATCAAAGTTCATGTTATGCAATTGTTTATGTATCTGATCTGAGCTGGCATTAAAACAGATTAACAAAACTGCATAATAGAACAAATAAAGACGGCAATAAGTGCAGATTAACTGACGGCTGACATCTTGAACGATCTGTTCTCAGTGCAAAAACCGGTCACATACCCCTTGATGTCGACCACGTTTCACACAACTATATGATATCCATGGTCCATTCACACACACACACACATGGATTAATTTCGTTGAAATTATATTACAGAATCTTGGTTTAGGACACGTTTGGAATAATCAGTCAACATTCAATATTCATAGACTTAGCTACGTTATAATGAATAAACTAGAATATGGATATGTTTTATTCTGGAAGAGAAACAAATCTGAAAATAAATCTAAACTACTATTCTATAATAGGTGGTGGTGGTGTGTCCATCGAGATCGATGATGACCATCGTTGTCATCCAGCTGGGGGATGGTGGTGGTGGGGTGGGGGGGGGGGGGATGCTCATGAATCTATCTGTGAATGCGCAGATGGCTGAATAGTCCAATCTGCGCACGAAATGTTCGCTGACAGTTGGGGCAGACAAAGACAGGCATATCATTGTCAGGGAGCTTGTTTGCCCGTGACTTTCTGGCCTGCCTCTTCTGTACAGCTGCAGCAGTCCTGTTGGCCTCGCACAACTTGGCGCCTTTGTGCACAGCAGCGCGCCATTTGTCACGGTCCACTGCAGATTCCTCCCAGGAGTCAGGGTTGATATCAAACACTTTAAGAGAGACTTTCAGAGTATCTCTGAAGCGCTTCTTCTGACCTCCGTGTGATCTCTTCCCTTGTTGCAGCTCGCCATAGAAGAGCCTTTTGGGCAGCCGATGGTCTGGCATGCGCGCCACGTGTCCAGCCCAGCGAAGCTGGGACTGCATCAGGATGGTGAAGATGCTGGGAAGGGTGGCTTTTGCGAGCACCTCTGTGTCTGGGGTCCTGTCTTGCCACTTGATGTTCAGTAGCTTCCTGGGGCATGTTGTGTGGAAGTGGTTCAGCTTCTTGGCATGTCGTTGGTACACTGTCCAAGTTTCGCAGGCGTACAGTAGTGTGGGGAGAACTACTGCTCTGTAGACCTTTAGCTTGGTCTCAAGACTAATGCCTCTTCTGTTCCAGACATTACTGATGACTTGCGCGATGAGTTTGTTTAAAGTGAAGAGGAGTTGCGCAACGTCGACCTCACTCTCTCGTCCGGGTCCACCAATTTCCAGTGGCAAGACTAAGTCGAGACGACTGGAGGATGAGCACGGATGCAGTAGATGACCAAGATATCCTTTCGGTGTCTCATCTTGCTCTCTGCACTCCACAGTGCGTTGCTGTAACCGCCTTCCTCTCCGTTGAACCGATAGGTTTCTTCCGCAGATTCTGCCGGATCCAGACTTCGCATGCATGGGTAGACACACCCCGGGGGCCAACTGCGTGTGGCAAGCACACAGCACAGTGGAGCTAGATGGCCGTCAGTGGCTCTCCTGAGCCGACGCCCTTTTATGGATCTCCATAAGGGTGTCTAGCCACCCGCCTCACCAGTCCCGGAAGGGAGCAGTGGGAGTGCCGGTTTAGTCGCCGGCAACCCGACCCTGATAATAAAGTTACTCGTGAATACAGAACCGAGCTTTATTTCCTTGAAGGATATCTTAATTATAATCAAAAACAATCGTTGTGCAAATTAAGAATATCCTGCCATGATTTAGCAATAGAAAAAGGCCGATATTTCAACATTCCAAAAGAAAGGAAACTATGTTTACAATGTCAAACAATGGAGGATGAATTTCATTTCTTAGATGACTGCGAATTATACAAAGAAATTAGAATAGAATTCATACAAAAAATTCAAAATTACATTCCAAATATTATTAAACCTAGTCAGCTAATACTGGAAGACAAACTTGTGGGACAGTTTGGGAAATTTGTCAGTAACTGCTATCAAAAACGCCATAGCGTGCAAGAGTGATTCAATGTCTTGTTCAATATATATCTATTTTTGTTTTGCTTTTTTTGTGCGTGGTTTCATGTAACTTCGCATGCGTGTCTTATAAACCTTGTTCAGGTTTAATTGACATTAAAATTGATTCTGATTCTGATTTTGATTCACACACACACACACACACACACACACACACACACACACACACACTGCACGTCTAAGAGTAATATCAGCTTAAGTGGAGATACGTTAAGCTAAAAAAAAAAAAAAATTAAAAAAAAAGAAAGCTGTATCACCTTCGTTATGCTGAGCATGTGTGTACTTGAATGGGTGTTCCTGTTTGAAAGTGGGAGCATGGTCGGACATTGTGTTGTTCTGTAGAACAAATACAGGTGTTACCTTTTTGACAGCAAACATGTAAACAGTTAATCTGTTAGCGATAATAAAGTATTCTTAGAACTTGTATCTTGTGTGAACTGCTTCATGTCACATCCATATTTTCGCTACCATTTCATGGTTTTTCTGTCGGAAGACACTATCAATTTGCTGACGTTATGCCCTTTTCAGTGTTGGTAGTCAATGTTGATGACGCAAACATTCGATGTGTGACAGGTTAGAAGCTAGCTGGTTGCGTCAAATCTACGAGAACGTCAAGTTATTAACATATTGAAGACGGACTGATGTCCAACCAACGAGTTGCAGACAAGGGCGAAGTTGACTCTGGCCTGGTCTGCAGGTTGGCCCAAATGATCGTCCACAAACATGAGACAACAGTCATGGAGAAGCCAATGGACAGATGAATTGGATGGACGCCGCCTAGATCTGGAACAAACTTTCTGATTTCACTGCTTGACGAAGAGTCGATGCACAGGTGAGGAATAATGCTTGTGTTGAGGGGGATCACTGATTTGTCTACTGATCTACATAGATCACAAACTGGTTTCTGTCCGTTTTGGGGAGAAGAGAAAAAATGCAGTATCACAAACACGTTGGAGTGTTAGATCTCAGTTGTAATATGATAAATATTGTTGAGTTTTTCAAAATTCTAAATTGGATTACCATCACAGCACGTTTCAGTGGGAACTTTTTTTTTCGTTTTCTTTTTTTAAGCAAACGGTGGACATGTGATCCAAACATCTCGGCCTAGTCTTTATCATACTAATAGTAGAAGCAGAAATACTAGTAGTTTTAAGTTCTGTCGGTTGTATCAAATATGTGCGCCATACGAAAGCTGCCTCGAAATTTCATTTATATTAAAGACGAAGGCACCAACAACCACAACACTGGTGATTTTACCCCCTACATACGCTACCACCAGCGCCTCCCCCACCATCACCACTCTGCCCCCTTCTTCCCCACCCCACCCATCCCCCACCCTATAGCCCACCTGTTCCCCGTGTTACTTGACGTTGTGTTTGCAGCGCCCATCAGCAGGATGCAGACGAACTCCCTGAAGACGTACGGCAAATGTTGCCTGATGCTCGTGCCGTGCCTGCTGGTGAGCTGCCTGCCTCAATGGCAGGACATATGCCTGCTCTTCAGCTTTCTCGTGCCCCATGGCTACATCCTGTCCAACATACGCGGCATGCTTATCCTCTCCACCTTCGTCCTCCTCCTCTGGACCAAGAATCTCTTCACCAGGTGGTACCGATCTCAGGTGAACGTCGCTCTGTCCGTGTTCTTCGTCATTATCGTCAACAGCTTTGTCAGTGTCGTCATCGTTATTATCACGATCATGATAATCATCACCGTCACCATCTTCTTCTACGTCGTTGTTGTCGTCATCGTTGTTTCAACCAGGAATAAGATCACACACATATGGTCATCAGAGTATGTCATGTGAAGAAGTTGTTGCTTTACCGTGCAGGTGTTGACCCAAGAGTTCTTAGAGAACCTGCTGTATCTGGGACTGACAGTAGTGCTGTCGTTGGTGGCTGTAATGCTGGTATGGATGCCGCTGTATGAAGCCTACGGCTGTGTGGTGAGCAAGCTGGACAGGGGTACTGCCCAGATGGCCATGGAGTGGAGGAACGCGGTGTTCCTGCTCATCGGCGTCTGTATGGCCACGTCCGCTGTGACCCACACTGACCTGGTGCTGAGGTGGGAAGGATTCTGGCAGCAGTCTTCTGCCTGTTCACCAGGCTATGTTATTCGGTGTTGTGTTGTGTTGTGTTGTATCGTACTGCGTCGTGCTGCGTTACGTTGTTTTGAAGCAACTATTATATTACTTTTTGTTACCACATATTAATCTTTATGAAATTCGGGCTATTCTCCCCAGGGACAGCTGCGCCACCTTTTTTTTGTTTTTTGTTTGTTTGGTGTGGGGTTTTTTTTTTTGCTGCAAGTGTATCTATTTTACTATCAGAGAAGACTTTTCAACGTGATATATTACCCTTTTGTTGTCGCTGGTTATTTCATTTTATTTGATCTTACTTTATTTTACATTTGGCACGTACATGCTGCATACGGGACCTCGGGTTTATCGTTTCATCCTATTAACTAGGACCCAGACCACATTCTAGTGGAGTGAGGGGTGGGGACGTAGGGTGATAATCCTTCCCGGTCGGGCGTGTGTGTATTGTAAAAATACAGTTTGCTAAGTGAAGTTCAAAAAAGTTTAGGGTTTTTTTAATGAAAAAGAAACCAATTCAATGCGATGTAAAAACACAACATAACGCAATGTTCTGACTACATCAGTCCACAGTCAGCTCCCTGAACTGTTGTCTCAGGTTTTGTGAATTCAAATGGGACATAGAGGAACAGCAATACCGACTCCGTTTACCGAGTGCCATTGCAGAGCTAATAATAGAGACAGTGGGAACAGTGATGACAGTACAGCCTTTGCTAATGTTGTGGTTGTTGTTGTTTGGCTAACTGAAATGGAAAAAAACAAAAACAGTATTAATAGCTGAAGCAGCAACAGTACTAATAGTGATAGCATCAGTAGTGGTATCAGCAACAGCGGTAGATGTGTTAGAAGCAGTAGTGGTAGCAACAACTGCAAAAGTAACAGAAGCAGTAGTTGTAGCGTCAGCAGTAGGGACAGAGCAGCAGTAGTAGAGGCAACAGTAGCCGTGGAAGCAGCAACAGCAGTAGTGGAAGCAGAAGCAGTGATATGTTCAGCAGTAGTGGCAGTAGCAACAGCAGTAGAAGTAGCAACAACAGCAGTAGTGGTAGCAGCAGTATCAGCACCAGCAGCAGTGGTTGAAGCAGCATCAATGATAGCAGCAGCAGCAGTACCAGCAACAATGGTGGTAGCAATAACAGCAGTGTTAGCAGCAACAGCAGTGGTAGCAGCAACAGCAGTAGTGCTAACAACAGCGGTGGTGGCAGCAACAACAGTAGTGCTAACAACAGCAGTGGTAGCAGCAACAGCAGTGGTATCAGTATCAGTATCTGTAGCTCAGTGAGGCATCACTGCGTTCGGACAGTTCCATATACGCTACACCACATCTGCCAAGCAGATGTCTGACCAGCAGCATAACCTAACGCGCTTAGTCAGGCCTTGAGAAAGTAAAAAAGAAAGAAAAGAAAAAGACAGACAAGATAATAATTATAATGATAAAGATAATGATGATGATAACAATAAATAAAGATAAAATTAAAAGACAATAATGATGATTAATAAGCAAATAAGCAAATAAATGTAAAACATGCAGACACACATCCACACATACACACACACATGCATAACATATATGCAACAAACAGGTAGTTTCACAGATATGAAAGCACAAACAAATACACATAAATGTACACGAGCCCCGGCACACACACACACACATAACCCTGCACCACTCCCAACCCCCCTTCTCTACACACGCATTCCTAGGCTACGTATCGCAGCTTCCACGGCACACACACACGCGCGCGCGCGCGCGCTTTCTTATACAAGCACACACACATACGCCCATCTCCCCTCCGCCTCCCCTCCCTCCCCCCCTTCCCCCCTGCCCCACACATATACAAATATATATATATATATATATATATGCACACTCACGTTCCAATATTCCGTTGCACCCACAGTACAGACATGCATGCACACACATACCTCATCCTCCACACACACACACACACACACACACACACACACACACACACAACTCTGCACCACTTCCAACCCCCCTCCTCTACACGCGCATTCCTAGGCTACTATCGCAGCTTCCACGCCACACACACACACACACGCACGCACGCACGCTTATACAAGCACACACACATACGCCCATCCCCCCTCCGCCCCCTCTTCCCCCTCCCCTCCCCCGCCCCACACATAATGATAATAATAATAATACATAGTTTTTCTATGGCGTGATATCCAGCACCAGTGCTGCTCAAAGCGCCTTATCTCATAGTTGGCTATAAACATATATCAACCGTTATCTGACAATGGAAAACATCCAGTGTGTTCATATGAATGCAAAAGTACACTAAAGATTATAAAAGCTATGAAGTAAATAAGGCTTAGATTAAAACAAAATGCATTTCATAGACCCCCCCCCACCCCCCACCCCACACACACACACACATATATATATATATATATATATATATATATATATGTCCCTCCCTTACAGACACACACACACTGACATTAAATATCAACTGCACTAAAAACAAAATGGCATAAGCATTAAAATATTTCTTATTTTCTAATATAGAATTCTGTTCGGACATTCTAACATGCGTACACACTTACACATGCATACCAGAGCACTGTAACCTCACAAACACATGCACGCACGCACGCACGCACGCACACACACTCACGCACGCACGCACAACAGTAGGGGTAACAGCAGCAACAGTAGGGGTAACATGAGCAGCAGCAACAGTAGTGGTAACATCGTAATACCATCAACAGTAGTGGTAACAGCAGCAAAAGTAGTGGTAACATCGTAATACCAGCAGCAGTAGTGGTAGCAGCAGCAACAGTAGTGATGGAGTCTCCCGTCGGACCGACGGATGAGTAGGCAAGCAGGCTTATCTGTCGGTGTGGGAGAAGAGGCCGATTTTGGATGCGCAGCACTTCCACAGGTGTTGCAAGGGAAAACGTCTCCAGAAGTTGAGCCCTGCTTCCTCCGCTCACGCTTCTCCTTAATGGCCAGCGTTCTCTTGTTTTCAAACGTCTTTATGCCACTCGAGCACAGCATCCTCCAGCGAGAGCGGTCAAGGGCATCAGTTTCCCAGGAAGCGATGTCTATGTCACAGGCTTTTAGGTTTGTCTTCAAGGTGTCACTGAAGCGCTTGCAGGGTCTTCCAAGTTCACGGTAGCCTTCCTTCAGCTGGCCATACAAAAGCATCTTCGGGACCCTGCTGTCTGTCATGCGGACAACGTGCCCTGTCCAGCGTAGCTGGCACTGGATCAGCAGGCTTTCGATGATGGGCAGGCAGCTCCTCTCTAAGACCTGGAGGTTGGAGACCCTGTCTTGCCACTTTATGCCGAGGATCTTTCGTAGGCATCTCTGGTGAAACTGCTCAAGTTGTTGACTGTGACGGCGATACGCCGTCCATATTTCACAGCAGTACAACAAGGTGGTCAGCACAACAGCTCTGTAGGTTTTTATTTTGGTGCTGAGCCTGACGCCTTTGTTGTTCCACAGCCTGTTGTTGAGTCTGCCAAAGGCGGAGCTGGCCTTGACAATGCGCAGCGTCACTTCTGTATCAAGGGCTCCATTGCTGCATAGGGTCTGCCCAGGTAGCAAAACTTGTCGACTGACTTGATCTCTGTGTCATCGATCTTGATTGCAGGTGGGAGGGGAGGCACTGGCGTTCTGTGAGCTAGCTGATTGGTACATGGACTTGGTCTTGCTGAGGCTGATGGTGAGTCCAAAGCACCTGCAGGGGATGAGAACCTGTCCATAATGAACTGCATGTCCTCATGGATGTGTGCAGCAAGCGCATGGTCATCAGCGAAGAGGAACTCTCTCAACATTGCCTCAAACACCCTGAACCTGGCATGGAGTCGCCGCAAGTTGAAAAGTTTGCCATCTGTGCGAAACTGAATGTAGATGCCCCGGTCATAGTCTTGGAAGGCGTCAATCAGCATGACAGAAAAGAGAATGGAGAACAGTGTGGGTGCCAGGACGCAGCCCTGCTTCACTCCATTTACCACAGGGAACGGATCCGACATGTCAGTATTTTCCTGTACTCTCGCCTGCATGCCATCGTAGAATGACGCAATCAGATGGATTAGGCTCTCTGGGCAGCCGAACTTTAAGAGGATCTTCCACAGACCACGGCAGTTCACCGTGTCCAAGGCCTTAGTCAGGTCTACAAAGACCATGTGGAGCTCCTTGTTCTGCTCACGGCACTTCTCTTACATCTGGCGTATGGCAGACATCATGTCACATGTTCCCCTGCCTGAGCGGAAGCCGCACTGTGCTTCAGGGATGACTGTGTTGGAGACATGGTCAACCAGTCTGTTCAGTATGATGCGGGCGAAGATCTTGCCAGTGATGCAGAGGAGAGAGATTCCACAGTGGTTATCGCAGGATGTTTTGTCTCCCTTCCGTTTGTAAATGTGGACAATTGAAGCATCCTTGAAATCCTGGAGGACCTCCCCTCTCTCACAGATAGACTGGAACAGAGTGGTCAGCTTGTCTGTCAGCACCTCGCCTTCATACTTGTAGATTTCAGCCTGGATTCCATCCGCTCCTGGTGCTTTTCCTGACGTTGTCAGCTCCAGGGCCTTCTGGGTCTCGGCCTTGGTGGGAGGGGCAGCTAGCGAGTCATTGACTGGTAGCTGTGGGAGGGCTGCAATTACCTCGTCAGATACGGACGAGTCCCTGTTGAGGAGGGTGTTGAAGTGCTCTGCCCATCAGGC
The DNA here is from genome assembly GCF_041734735.1 of Babylonia areolata. Classification (NCBI taxonomy): domain Eukaryota; kingdom Metazoa; phylum Mollusca; class Gastropoda; order Neogastropoda; family Buccinidae; genus Babylonia; species Babylonia areolata. The sequence goes on along the minus strand of NC_134906.1, from coordinate 16,156,082 downwards.
AAGGATGTCTTTCTTGTCTGTCAGGAAGGTGGTCTGGTCCAAGGCTCGGACAGGGGTTGATCCTGTGACTCTCGGCCCATACACAGCTCCATCATGGAAGGTCTTCATGTCGTGAGCATCAGCAACAGACTGAAGCTCTTCGGACTTTCTCTCCCACCAGGTGTTCTTCATCTCACGCAGCCTCTTCTGTACGAGTTGCTTGGTTTGCAAGAACTGGTTCTCCTTCCTCTGGCAGTCTTGGTTCTCCTTCCTCTGGCAGTTTTTATCGGAAATGTGATCCCGATGACGTATATGCAGTGTGTTTAGGAGCTTGGAGATTCCAGAGTCGTTCTCGTCAAACCAGTCTTTGTGACTCCTCTGTATAAAGCCGAGTGTGTCAGCTGCTGCTGTGTGCACAGCATCTCTAAAGTTGCTCCATACCTCTTCTACATCAGTCGATGCAGGAATTCCTTGGAGAGCTGCTTGGATTTGCTGCTGCAGCACGTCCTTGGTGATAGGGAAGCGGTGGATGTTCAGCTTCCTAGGGGGTTTCTGCCTGGCTGGTTGGAGCTTGAGTGCAAGTCTGATGTTCATCTTGCTGCGTACCAGGCAATGGTCTGACCAACAGACTGCTCCTCTCATGCAGCGTGTAATGAAAACATTACCTGTGTCCCTCTGCCGCACAATCACATAGTCCAGCATGTGCCATTGCTTGGAGCGGGGGTGCATCCATGTGTTCTTGTACTTGTCCGCTTGTTGGAAGAGGGTGTTGGTGATGGTCAGTCCATGCTGCGTGCAGAGTGAGAGCAAAAGCAGTCCGTTGGAGTTGCACTTGCCAGTGCCATGCTGTCCTAGGACTTTTGGCCACGAGGAGAAGTCCACGCTGACGTGGGCATTGAAATCCTCAAGGATGATCAGCCTGTCCTTTCTGTCTACTGCTGAAATGGTGCAGCTGAGCTTCTCGTTGAAAGCTTCTTTGATGTCATCAGGGTTGGTCATCGTCGGGGCATAACAGCTGATGACTGTGGAGAAGTGATCCTTGGACAGCTTCAGATGCAGGGTCATCAGCCTATCGTTTATCCCACGTGGAAGGCTGTCAAGCTGTCATGCAAGTTTGGTTCGTATGGCAAAGTCCACGCCTGAGGTTCTTGGGGTGCCATCTGGTTTCCCAATGCAGTAGAAGGTGTAGCTCCCTCCAACTTCCTCCAGCTGGGTTTCACCGGCAAACCTGGTTTCGCTCAGTGCTACTATGTCCACCTGGTAGCGATCAAGCATTCTAGCAATGAGCACTGTGCGTCTTTCTGGTCTGTCGTCTCTGTCTCAAAGGGTGCGAACATTCCAGGCACCCAGAGTCAGGGCATGACTCCTGGTTCTTTTCTTCTGTTATTATCGACAGCTAGTGTTGGATGTCTGAGTAGGTGCGATTTCCTACTGGGTATTAGGCTAGGCAGGCTTTGTTTAGGGATCTTTTTATCTCCCCTTCCCCACGTGGGGAGAGCAGTGTTGTCCCTAAAAAGGGCTGCTCTGACACTGTGGGAGGATACGGGCACCGCATCTGCCCCATTCTACGGCGGACGACCATCACCCCACAGCCGCCAGCATGCAGAATCGTGACTAGAAACTGCCAGCAGCATCCTCTGCCTGTCCCCGTTACCACTTCTCCATCGCCGCAGGGCTTGGGAAATCTGGGTGTTGAAGGGCTAGCTCGTAGTTCCGACATTAGCCTGGATGCCTGACCAGCACAGGTGACTTGTTTTTTTTTTTTAGTGAGGAGGAGTTGTGCAGTCCCTTCTCCACTCTCTCGCCTACCGACGCTCACAGTCCCACAGGTGCAGATACTGCCACGTGTAGGACTGCCTCGGCAGGTGCAGGTTTTTTCTTCAGTGCTCCGTCTTCTAGGAGGACTTTCAGCCAAGGATAAGAGCGCCCCCTGCCCTTTGGTCATCCTCTTCCGCCTTCACAGCCGTTGGGAAAGGTTTCCTTCTCCGCCTGGTCCGTCGTTGGGAGACTTCACATGTGGCAGGTTCAGCTGCCCCATGGCGGTTGCCGTTGGGGCGCTACAGGTGACCTGTCAACCAGTCCTCTCCATCCATCCCTGTCTCTCGCACATTTGACCGCCTCGCTCAGCTTCAATCCTGTCCATTCTGTGATGTTGTCTTCACATCTTTTCTTCTGTCTTCCTCTCTTCCTTCCTCCTCTGACTGTTCCCTGGAGCACTGTCTTGGCAAGCCCCTCTCCTCTTGTTACGTGGCCGAACCATTTTAATTTGCGCCTCTTGATGGTGGTGAGAAGATCTTCATAGGGACCAATGGCTTGCCTTATTCTGTTTTTGACTTCCTCATTGGTTATGTGGTCTTTGTAAGAGATGCCAAGCAGTCTTCTGAAGCATCTCATTTCTGAGGCCTGAATCCTCTTCTCTAATTCTGCTGTAAGGGTCCATGTTTCACAAGCATACAGGAGAACTGAGTAGATAAGGGAACGCATGAGTCTTATCTTTGAGCTGAGCTTGACTGCCTTGTCCTTCCAAATGGTGTTCAACTTGGCTAGTGTTGCAGCTGTCATTGCAATTCTGGCTAATACTTCAGGCTTGGACCCCTCATCTGAAACTATTGCTCCAAGGTATTTGAAATTCTTCACGGTTTCAAGCTTTTCTCCGTTGGCAGTGATGTCAGTTTGGATGCCATTGTCATTGTTTGTCATCAGTTTTGTTTTGTTTGCACTGATTTCCATGCCGTAAGCTGTGGCGGATCTGTCTAGTTGCCTGACCAGGTTCTCCAGTTCTTGTTCTGAGCCTGCGAGTCCGTCTATATCATCAGCAAAACGCAGGTTTGTGATTGTTCTGCCACCAATGCTGACTGTTCCTTGGTGGTCTTCAAGTGCAGCTGTCATAATTCTTTCAAGGAAAACATTGAAGAGTGTCGGCGAGAGCAAACATCCTTGTCTCACTCCAACTGTGGTTCGGAACCAGTCTCCAATGTACCCGTTGAGGTAAACTGCACTGCTGGCATTCTCGTAGTACTGGGTTAAATGGTACCAGTAGGAAGGGCGAAACCCCTGACCTGACCAAAGTAGTGGTAACATCGTAATACCAGCAGCAGTAGTGGTAACATCGTAATAACAGCAGCAGTAGTGGTAACATCGTAATACCAGCAGCAGTAGTGGTAACATCGTAATACCAGCAACAGTAGTGGTAGCAGCAGCAGCAGTAGTGGTAACATCGTAATACCAGCAACAATAGTGGTAACAGCAGGAGCAGCGATGGTAACAGCAGCAATAGTAGTGGTAGCAGCAGGAGCAGTAGATACAGCAGTAGTGGTAGCAGCAGGAGCAGTCGCAACAGCAGTAGTGGTAGCAGCAGCAGTAGTGGTAATAGCAGGAGCAGCAGAAACACCAGTATAGTAGCAGCAGTGATGTCAGCAGCAACAACAGAAATAGCATCAGCAGTGGTAATAGCAGCAGCAGAAGGAGTAGTGGTGAGTTTAATTTTTATGGTGATGGCAGAAATACTTGGACTGGAAGCAGTGTTTTGTAGCTCCTCCGACTACTACTGTTGTTTGTCCTTCGGAATCGAAGATGACAACTTCAGCGTTAGATAGAGGATATGTGACTGTAGATCCGGAGGTGACTGGTGAGGCCAGTCCGGGCCCGGAAAGCTCGTCCACATGTGGGACACATGTGGATTGGTGGGTGCTGCAGTGGAAGTGGAGGTAGCTCGTGCCATGTGTGCAGCGCGTTTACTCTGAGCCTCTGCTGTGCGTCTATTTTCTGCTGCATGCGCTCCTTTAGTGATACTGGTTCGCCAGGTTAGACCGTCCAGAGCAAGCGATTCCCAGCTGCAGGGACTGATGTTGAGTTCTATGAGGGACATTTTGATACAGGTTTTGAAGCATTTCTTCTGCCACCCCGCTTGCCTTGGCTCAGCCCTCCATACAGCAGCTGTTTTGGCAGTCGACTGTCAGGCATCCTGACGACATGACCAGCCCATCTGGCTTCGGCTTTTTGTTGGAGGGTGTAGACACTGTGGTTGCTAGCCCGTTTCAGGACCTCCGTTTCTGGGACTTTATCCTGCCATCGTATGTGGAGAAGTCTGCGGAGGCAGCTCAAGTGGAAGTGGTTGAGCTGTTTTACGTGTGTGTTGTATACAGTCCAGGTCTCGCTGCCATAGAGAAGGGTGGTGAGTACCACTGCTCAGTAGACCTTCAGCATGGCGGTAAGGCTGAGTCCGCTTCGCTCCCATACATTCTTACGGAGTTTCCCAAAGACGACACTGTCTTTAGCAATTCTGTTACTGATCTTTGCATCAATATTCACCGCTCGTTTAATAGTACTTCCCAGATAGGTAAAGTTGCCTGTAGGTTCAGCCCTAATTGTGATAATTATGTGGTTCATGGTAGGGCTTTCCGGGTGCGGGCTGGTACATAGCTTCGGTCATTTGGTTTTTATTGTGAGACCAAAGTTGTCGCAGGCTCGTGAGAAGCAGTTCATTTCTGGCTGTACCTTCTGCTCTACGCTGGCGCTGAGGGCGCACTGTCGTCAGCGAATACGAAGTCTGTGATAAAGGTCTCCTTTACCTTTGTAACGGTCTGCAGGCGCCGGAGATTGAGTTGCCCACCGTCAGTCCTGTATTTGACGTTTATACAATCCTGGCAAACTGCTACTACTACTACCAGTACTACTACTATATGTGTTACTGCTAAAACCTTAGCACTACATGTTGTCCTGCTGAACCACTTCGAAGTAGAATAGTCCAACTGTACTTTCAACGGACATTCATTTCTGTGCGCAAGAAAGAGTATTGATGATCATATCTAGATCTATGATAAACTGGTTCAGACCTGAAACCCATACACACCACAATTGATCTTACCTTTGTCGCTGACTGACTCGTAATTTTACTGTCATACTGACCAACCTTTATCCAGTATTGTACCTGTTGATGGTGTTCTGTGGCACACATACTGTATTTTCTCCCTCTCACTTCATCTTATCAATCCGCATTGACTGAGTGTCATGCGCTTCTGTGTGTGTGTGTGTGTGTGTGTGTGTGCGTGTGTGTCTCTCTCTCTCGCTCTCTGTCTTTGTCCCCTCTCTCTATCTCAGTGTCTGTGTCTCTCTGTCTGTCTGTCAGTCTGTCTCTCTTTCTATCCTCTCTCTCTACATCACCATCTTTAGTCCCTTTCCACTAAATTCATTTATTTTCGTTTGTCTTTTGATTTATAACAGAAAAACAGAAAAAAGAAACACTCAGCGTGTACGGGAAAGTTTGAAATGGTGTTGTGGTGGTTGTACACATTTTTGTAAATGAAACACGCCGAAAAGAGAAAACAGAATGCCGGGGGGTGAATGCCATGCCCATGTGTTGCAGGCCAAGCCAGATGGACAACACAGGTCAGGTCAGGCTGGTCAGGAGACTGTCCGCCCTGCTGGGCCGCATTGTTCGCGTCGTCTACAGGTCAGTCTTCAATTTGTTCCGCTGGTCTCAGACTGTTATGTCCCTGTGTCGTTTGTCATTTCCAGTGCTCCTGTCTCTCTCTGTCTTTGTTTTGGAGGTCGATTGATTTTGAGAAGTGGTGGTTTTATGAGTTCTTGTGTATGTGAATTTGTGTGTGTATGTGTGTGTGTGTTGTGGTGTGTGTGTGTGTGTCTGCGCGCGCGTGCTTACATGTTGTGTTGTGTTTGTATGCGTGTGTGTTTGTGTGTGTGTGTTGTGGTGTGTTTTTTTGTTGTGTGTGCGTGCGTATGTGAAATTTCAACAGCTGTGTGTGTGTGTGCGTGTGTGTGTGTTTCTGTATCACTTCCTTTCACTAAGAGTGATTCCAGAAGGGAAAAAAGGAGGGCGGAAGGGGAGGAGAGGTAGGGGTGGCTGTAGGAGGGAACGGGGCATTGTGTAGATCTGTGAATGGGAACACAGTGTATATGGGGTGTGTGTGTATGTGTGTGATTTGTTGATGCTTGGTACATGATCATATTCTTTCAACATTATTTTAAGATCGGACAAACAAAAAAATATACCATATCTCTATAATTATATATTAACTTTTGGAACTCGTTGACACAGAAGCCCTCCTCAGCCCCACCGCCTTCCCCCTTCCCCCTTCCTAAAAAACGACAGAGATCAAGATAATTTATGAATGTCTCAGAGCAGATGTTGATTATGTCGTTGTTTTATTTTATTTATTTTAAAAGGAAAATTAGGGCTACATCAGAAACGTGGGTCTATCTTGTTTGTGGAAAGTCAATCAGCTGTTACTTGATACAGATTTAGAAGGAAACAAAGAGAAAAAAAAGTGATAACCAGTAATGCGGAGGTCGTGTGTGAACAGTTCGATCTTCCCATTATAATGATTTAAACAACGACATAATCAACATCTTCTAAATCTGTATTAAATAACAGCTGACTGACTTTCCACAAAAAAATATACACCCACGTTTCTGATGTAGGCCTAATTCCATTATGAATATCCCACCACCACCAACAGCACTGTTATAACTGCCGTCATCGCTGTTGCCCGGACATTGACTGTGAGGTGTTGCAGGCAGTTGAAGGGTGTGCTCAAATCCTTCCGTCGCTGCGTGCATATTGTGGTCGGCGAGTTCTGCACGGAAACCAAGGTACTGGTGTCCTACTACAGCAGGATGGGTGGCAATCGGCGTTCCTCCGGCACCACTCAGAACCAGACCAAAGGAGATGACGTCACAGAGGTATGGTGAACAAGGGTAGGGGCGAAGGAAGAGAAAAACACATTTTGTTTTCGTCTGCTTCTGTTTCCATGTCTGTCTCTGTCATCCAAGTTGTAGATCTTCTGTCATCCGAGTTCTAGATCTGTGTGTGTGTGTGTGTGTGCAATGTGTGTGTGTGTGTTTGTCTGTGTCTGTGTCTATGTGTGTGTGTGTGTGTGTGTGTGTGTGTGAAATTTCAACAGCTGATCAACGATTCACCACTTTCACTGACAAAGCGAAATATGGACACCGATAAACCATCACACACACACACCACTTTTTGTCACTTTGCTTTGAAGTTATGACTGCCTTCCTCATATGATTTTAGAATGTTCTGTCATCTGGTGTTTAAAATCAACACTGTTTCCCACACTTATCCTTAATATGGTATTCATATGATTTTATTTATTCATTTGTTTATTTATTTATGCTTTTATTCTTTCGTTTTTGGTTTATCATAATCTTTGTCCAGCAGACATTTGAAAATTGTACTTTGGAGATGGTTGTCTTTGCTGTCAGAAATGATATCAAAAGGTCCAAAGAGTTTGCGCCTCAAGTTTTTGGCAAGTGCCCGTGGATACATGTGTTCCTTGAACGAACATATAAGTTGTGGCCTCTATGCTGCAAAGGCACAGATGCCCCCGCAGACTTTGAGGCTGTTTAATTTCATACCCTCGCGTCACGAGTAGTTTCTTTGTGACTGTATACCATCATTTTTATGCCGTGCAGGGTTGCACAGAGCGCACTGTCTCCAGTACGTCAGCGACAAACCTGTGCACTCGGCAGACCAGAAGCATGACCAGGGGTGCAGACACCAGCTCCACTAACGTGACGCAATGCACCTACACCCGTAGACTGAGGAGCCATGGCACGATGGGCTCTGGAGAGGGGTCAGTCCCAGATTGTCAGTATGATCCATCCCGCTCCACAACCCACTGTGCACACTCTTCAGCTGCGTTCTCAACCAGCAAAAAAAACTCTGTCGTCGACGCAACATCGCAACTTCATCAGCAGTTCCTAAATGCTTGTCAAACCCGCAGAAGTCACAGAAACCAGCCTGTTGACGGTTCCTCTGATTTCCCGATGTCTACATCCCCCGTGACGCGGAGCCAGACAAGCCAGGATCACCAGAATAGGGAGGGGACCCCCACACAAACCCATGGTGTGTGGAAATGCGGTCAGCCACGCAATGCACATGCGCGGGGGAAAGCACGTGCACGCAGAAAGACTCATAGTTAGTGCTCACGGAAGGGGGACGGTGTGGGGGGTGGGGCTTGGGGGTTAGTTAGGTACCCAGAGACACTGAAAGACCGCTTGCTGTACTGGGGATGGAAACTGCGGAAACTGTAGTCTCGGCATTCCAGTGTACTGTGTGGGAAAGGAGGGCAGTGCGGTGCGGGTAGGGGTGGGATCTAGCCGGAAAAGGAGGTAATGTTTCATTATAATTTTTATGCATTTTCATTGGACTGTAATGTATTTTTTGAAAAGTATTCATGGAAAGAAATATACAATTCAAATGATAAATGTGTCGAACACGAATTATGTGTCGATGCGTGCGTGTGTGTTTGTGTGTATGTTGGGGTAAAAGGCGGACAATATCTTGGGGAGAAGATTCCTGGTGCTCGTATATGAAAATTACAAGAACAAATAGAACGAAATCACACACACACACACACACACACACACACACACACTTGACACACAAGTGTGGAGCCGTGCACTTTCAAGAATACCCAGGATTCTCTCTGCAGTGGGGGAAAAAAGAGACTGAAAGAGATCATCGACTCGTGTTGGTGTTTTTTTCACTACAAAATACGCAGACTGGCCACTACTGAAGTAACTGATTACTATGCAAAATGTGAAAACGGATCATGCAACCACAGAAAATGTTAACAGAGTTTATGATACATGTTGTTACTTTCTATTAACTGCAGCAGACAATTTCATTCAAAAGCTAAATCTTCGAAAACCAGGTCAACACAAAGGCAACGTCTGGCGGAACTGATGAAGACTGAACTTGCAGTTCATTACAAGAAATCCATGTATAAACCATACAACAAAGACCGTTCAGTTGCTAGTCAAAAAGGAATGAAAACTGCTAATAAACCAAGTGATAAAACGATATAAAACGCAAAAAAATTTTACTTGAATAATCATTGTAAATCCGCGGAGTCTGATAAATATCTAAGAACAATGAAAAATGGAATTGCATTACCAACACTAAGTTCAATGACACTTTTCTCTGGAGTGTCTCGGAAAAAGCAGAGGCTCTTTGATATATGTACCAACGTAAGTTGTATAAAAGGTTTAACAGTAGTAGTAGACATTACAGAGAAGACGACGATACTAATTACCTTTATGCGCCTTTGACGCTCATTGAAATGAAAGTTGCAATTTTGTCTGTTACAAATAATACTGGTAAAACTTTTGAATCAAAAACTTTAAAGAAGACTGTTTTGGTCATCTCTTTACATTTCTGAAAAAGCTATGCACAGAACGTAAACAGCCTTTTTTCGGTTTTGCCACAAGGTGATCAGTACCCTGTTTGATGCTGAGCATTGTTGTGAATGTAAAGCCAAGGTAGCAGTATCGGTTTACAACTTCGAGCTCACTCCCTTCATAAAACCATTTTCCGTGCTTAGAAAGGTGGCCGCCTTTTCTAAATATCATTTCTTTGGTCTTCTCCTTGTTAACGTCCAGTTTTAACCTACTGCAACACATTCTTAAAGCGTCTAACTGATTTTGCAAGTATATTGATGTTGTCGCCAACAAGGCAACATCATCGGCGAAGAGAAGGATGAATAGTTCCATAAGGCAAGGTAGGAGCTGTATGCCATGCTTACCTGTGTCTATACGCGACGTTCTTGGCATCAGAGATCTTTTCCCATCCCTCTTGCGGCCAATCAGTGGCAGCCTCTGTGCGTGTGTGTATGTGTGTGTTTGTGTGCATGTGTGGGTCTGTATTTTTGAGTGCGTTTGTGCATGCGCGAGAGTGTAAGTGTACACAAGTGTCAGTAGAGTTCTGTGCACGTGCGTGTGTGTGTGTGTGTGAGGGGGAGGTGGGGGTGCGGAGGGAGGTGGGGTAGAGGATGAGGTATGTGAGTGTATGCATGCCTACACTGTGGGAGCAACAGGATATTGGAACGTATATATATATATATATATATATATATCTTTGTACATATGTGTGTGGAGATATGGGCATATGTGTGTGCGCTTGTACAAGTAAGTGTTCATCTGTGTGTGTGTGTGTGTGTGTGTGTGTGCCGTGGAAGCTGTGATACGTACACTAGAAATGAGTGTGTGGAGGAGGGGGGTAGAGGAGGTGCAGGGTAATGTGTGTGTGTGTGTGTGTGTGTGTGTGTGTGTGTGTTGGAGCTCATGTACGTTTATATGTATTTGACTGTGCTTTCATATCTGTGAAACTGCGTGTTCGGTGCATATCTGTTATGCATGTGTGGGTGTATATGTGAATGTGTGTCTTAATGTTTTACATCTATTTGCTTTTCTTTTTTTTTCTTTTTTTTACATTATAGTTATTATTTATTATTTATTTATTTATTTGTGTAAGCTTATCTATCATTGATTCACCTTTTTTTTTCCTCAAGGCCTGACTAAGCGCGTTGGGTTACGCTGCTGGTCAGGCATCTGCTTGGCAGATGTGGTGTAGCGTATATGGATTTGTCCGAACGCAGTGACGCCTCCTTGAGCTACTGAAACTGAAACTGAAACTTACCTGTGTCCATTATATGGTTCGCAAGCTGATTAATTAAGAGTGAAAATAGTGTAGGACTCAGTCCACATCCTTGACGGACGCCATTTGGGCAGTTGAAAAACTCAGGATTCGCCATTTACATTTGCACAGGATACCAATGATAGCTGCCAGTATGTAGTAAAATTTCCCTTTAATTCCCTGATTGTAAATAGTCTCCAATAATTTTTCATGATTTACTGAGTCAAAGGCCTTTCTAAAGTCGACAAAAGAAACGTATAATTTCTGACCTTTTGCAGTGCAAAAGAGACTAAAATGATGATTTTTCATGATTTGGGTTTTTGATGGATTTTGATTCTTGAACATCTCTTCAATCATATGCATAAGTTTTTCCACTGTAAAGGTGTCTTTAACAATGAAAAAATTGTGAATAAAGATTGCTTGCTGAGTCACGGAAGTGTTTATTAATGATTTTTTGTTCAATTTCGACGCAAGTCGTCAAGTTTCTGGCCTTGACAACATACCATGGACTCAATGATGAGTAAACCTACAACCATGAGACTTTGTATGATTGTTTTATGACATGTTATTTAAGTTTTGTCACGAGTGTGTATGAAAATATTCTCTGGGTTTTAATTCATAGCAGTTCCAATCTTTTTACCCATTATAAATTTTGATGATTTCGCAATACCCAAAATTTCAAAAATTCATAAAAAGTACAATAATTGAAGAATCAGCACAATCTCAAGTGAAAATGAAGATTATGTCATTGTGTATCAAGTCCACATAACAAAAGGTGTCTGCATGCACCACATGGACCACAAACCTGATTTCTTTGATACATTGTTTGGCGGTCATTTTGATTTGTTTCCATAGCAACGGGTATTCACAGAAATCTAAGAACACTTCTTTGTGATCCGCAAGTGATGATTCACCTAGCAGACAAAAAAAGGAGAGGTACAATCGGAGAGAAAAAAAAGTCGTTATTTGACTGTAGTGTCTGGCCTTAAACATTTTGGCTATAGCAAACAAAATAAAAAATCTGGTCAGTTGTCGAATATTTTTTGCGGAAACCAGCTTGGCTCTCTGAGATTAATTTTTGACTCACTTGTGTAAACAAAGTGAGTCTATGTTTTAACCCGGTGTTCGGTTGTCTGTGTGTGTGTGTGTGTGTGTGTGTGTGTGTGTCTGTGTGTCCGTGGTAAACTTTAACATTGACATTTTCTCTGCAAATACTTTGTCAGTTGACACCAAATTAGGCATAGAAATAGGAAAAATTCAGTTCTTTTTAGTCATCTTGTTTAAAACAATATTGCACCTCTGGGATGGGCACACACACAAAAAAAATGAAGCCTAATTATATGCAAACTGCATTTACTGTTATATTTATATTTTTTGTATTCTCTAAACTTGGCACTTTGATCTGATATTCGACCCAACAACAAGAGCAGTCATAATTATCATTTTTTGTTGAAACAGGAACTTCTTTTGCTAAGCATGGAAGTTTTATTTATTTTGCAAACGTTTTGGTGCAGATAGTAAAAAAGGGAAATTACTCTAATTAATGCTAGGGGACTTAATTTGCTTTAAACTGGTCTTTCTCATCTTAAACATTACATTTTGAAACAAGAGAGGCAAGGCCTTCAAGACTCACTTGTGATGCACTTTTTTTTTTAAATCCAAGCTTTTTATGTATTGAGTATAATTTCAAAAAGTAATGTTTAAGATGAGAAAGATCAGTTTAAAGCAAACTAAGTCCCCTACAGAGTAATTTCCCTTATTTTACTGTCTGCACCAAAACGTTTGCAATAAACAAAACTTCCATGCTTAGCAAAAGAAGTTCCTGTCTGAACAAAAAATGATAATAATGACAGATCTTTTGTTGGGTCGAATATCAGATCAAAGTGCCAAGTTTAGAGAATACAAAAAATATAAATATAACAGTAAATGCATTCTACTCAATACATAAAAAGCTTGGATTTTTTAAAAAGTGTATCACAAGTGAGTCTTGAAGGCCTTGCCTCTCTTGTTTTATTGTTGTCCGCTTGTAAAGCCTTGAGTTTTGTATAGATGTAAAACATTTACTGATAACACTGAGCAAAGAAACTCCTCTGTAGTTGTCAGCTGAATGTGTATCCCTTTTTCGTGGATCGGGTCTATGATGGCCTTTGCCCATTCTGTAGGATACACCCCTTTTGTCAAAGATGGAATTAAAAAGCTTTGTCAGGAAACTCTCTCCTTTCCCCCTGCTGATTCTAAGCATTTCTGAGGTGATGCCGTCAACCCAACAAGCCTTTCCTGTCTTTAGTTTCCTGACCACTTGCTGCACCTCATCTTCTGTAATTTTTCTGTTTAGAACATTGTCTGCTTCATTTGACATCTCGTTTGGAACTGATTGATTGTTCCAGCTATTACTCTTTTCATTGCCACAAAACACGCTTTTGAAGTGGTGACTACATTCTGATATATCAATCTTTTCACTAACCTTTGATTTTGACACACCTGCTATACCCTTTAATTTTGTCCAGAAAGCGGATGAGTTATGTTGCTTGTTCATCAAAGATTTTGCTTTATTTCGTCTGAATGTCCACTTTTTGTCTCGTTTTAACCTATTGTACTCTTTCTTTGTTTGAACGAAATCTTTTCTGTCTTCGACATCTTCTGTCTTCCAAACCGTCGTAATTTTTCTTTGCATTTTGTTTTTGCTGCTTTACACTCCTTGTCAAATCATACAGCATGTTTCTGTCCTTAGAATATTTTGCACTTCTTTACCATGCACTTTCAGGCTGATTTGAAACCGTTAACAAAAACCCCTAGTGCTCCATCCGTATCGATATCTAATTTGGCTTCTGCCTGTTCTAACATTTTACCGAACTCTTCACTATTGATAACTTTCGTAATTTCATGTTCTTTCTTATGATCCCAAATCAGCCTGTCGACCGACTCATATTCATTACGGTTTTGAGATTCATTCACTTTATGGACAGGACTTCATGGTGTGTCAATGTTCACTGTAACTGGTAGATGGTCAGATTCAATGAAAATCCGGACAGAGAGGGATGTTACATTCATTGAAGGGAACAAATCACAGGACATAATAAAATAGTCAATTGTACTGGAGCCATTAGATGCAATAAACGTGTAACTGTTATCAAAGCCATACCCTTGCAGACCATTCAGAATAGTACAGTCATAAATATTGCAAAATTCTATCAATTGATCACCAAACATATTTGTGTCTTTATCAAGTGAACTGCTTGGGAAGTGGTTATATTCTTTGGAACATACGTCTTCAATATGATCATCATATCTTGAACCATTTTGTGATGCCGTTCGTGCGTTGAAATGCCCCACACATAAATAGATAAAAATCGTCGGTTTTCTCGTGCAGGTCCATAACACATGTTTATCAATGAGTTCCATTCCAAACACATTTTGTGAAATTTTCCAGAAATTGGAATCATAAGGAGCAATGTATACTGCGAGGTACATAACATCTTTATCCAGCCCAAACAGTCTTTTCTTCAATGTCAAAACTACCATATTATCAATGTTTGTATTTATGCGTTCGACGAAAGATGACAGTTTTCCTTGCCAATACAATAACCCCACCAGAACATCTTCCTTGGTACAATAATTTCTTCGCTTTTGCGACACATATGTCAAAGTCCACGAACAAATCAGTTTCAAACTCAGACGCAACATAAGTCTCAGTTATGCAAATAATATAAAAAGATTTAGAATATGTTAATAAATTAGTGTTGTCCGGTTTAGAAAGTAAGCCCACCTATATTGTAGGTCAGGAAATGAAGTGTCAGTCCCAACGTACCTGACGTAGATACAGAAATCGAGTCGTCTGCAGTGTTTTCACTATTTTTAGTTACAATATTGTCAGTCTTGGATCCAGTGGGCCGGCCTCTATCCTGTCTGTCTTTCTGTCCTTTTGACCTTTTGACAAGGTGTCGTTTCTCGCCTTACCATTAACGAGTCCGAAGTGTTCCTCTGGCTAAGTACACGTGGCTTACGTGCTGTTGTTGAACGTAAGCTGCGTGAGCGTTCAGTTTGCACGTGTTGCAAGGTTGACCCGATCTGGTTCACTAAGACTGGGGATTCCCCTTCCTTGTGTTCAGTGTCAGTGACAGTCAGAGGGTCATCTTTGTTGTCGTCTGTGAAGGCCGGGTCAAGGTTTGTTGACAAAAAGGGCGCTGGCTAGGACACTGTCAGCTTTGGCTGTGGTGTCTTCACCGGCACTGTCCTGGGCACCGTCAGTGAACAGCGGAGTTGACCTGTGACCGCAGATGGGGAAACGCAAGGACTGCCTGGGACAGGGCTGCTGTGGGTGTCGTGTGCTGGATCCTCTCGTTGACTGTCTCCTGCCTGCTGGTGTCGTGGACATGTTCAGCTGTGGTTTCAGCTGCCTTGGATGCATCGTCTCTCTCCTCGGACTGTTCCTCCAAGTTTACGGGGCTGGGGGAGGGGCCAGAAGTATCGTTTCCGTCACATTCTTCTGTGCCAGGTGGTTGTACTTCAACAGCAGATCCATTGCATCGGCTGGTGTCGGGGTCCAACTGTCCTGTAAAGAGGACAGTTGGACATTCAAAGAGTGCTGGCATTGCTCGCTGATTTCTTCCTGACTGCTGGCAAGCCTAGACTCACCAGTGCTGTCAGTGCGCACAACTTCAGTGAACAGTCGGTGTCCTGGTACAACTGGAACCAAACAGCGTCTGTTCCTTTCACTGTGTTGCTGTCCCGGACTGGAATCGTTCCTCTCTGTCTGCCCTTCATATGACTTGCTGCGTCGTCCGTAAAGAAATCATTGCCATACAGAGTGTCCCAGTCTTGGAATGGAAGATCGCCCATGCTGCTCCAACATTTGGTTGTCTCCAGCACAGTGGACTCAAGGGCGTTTCCTCAGGGTGTCAGCAAAGCTCTGCTTTTGATGTTGCCTAGCTCAGCTTGTGACATTAGGCGTTTTGGGTGCTTTCAGCACTGAGGCCGTCTCTTGGACTGGATTGCGGAGGTTGAGTTTGGGAGACGATAAGGCGGTGGTCTGTCCAGCCACTCGTCGCCGCACATGGCCCTCGTGACTCGTTACGTCCTGCCTGTCCCTCTTCCTGACGATGACTAAGTCGATGAGTTTTCAATGCCCAGAGCGAAGATTGCATCCATGACGTCCTGTTTAAGGGTAGGGAGGCAGAGACGGTGTTTGTGATAAGGGTCTTGCTCGGCACATGTCTGGAGAAAGTAGTTGACCATTGCTGTTACAGTTAACAACACACTTCCCAGGATGTGCTGTCATGCCGACTCTCGCGGTAAAGTCACAAGATGTGTGCTTTGTTCTTCGTTGGAACAGTGGTGATGATAGCGTTCAGGTCCTCATAGAACTTGTCCTTGATCTCATTCCCGTGGTTGGTCATGGGGGCGCGTAAGGTGCTGACAATGGTGTTAACTTCTTCCCGTTGCATAAAATGGAGTTTCAATCTTATCAGCGATCGTTACACTCCTTTTGGGGGGCCAGCCCAGCTTGCACGAGGGTTGTCTTCACTTTGCAAAAGGCCAAACCTCAGCCTCATGTCTCTCTTCAGGTCGCGACACTCAAAAAGAAGGTGTAGCCTGCACCTCAGCTCTCAGAGTTTGCTTTTATGCCAGTTCTGGATCTCATTGAGCAGCTGATGTCGATGTTGTACCTGGCTAGTTCACTCGCCAATGAGTGCTGTCGTCTCTGTGGGTTTCGTCAGGAGTAAGCTCTGTTCCAGAAGCGTAGCCACCGTTTCCATGGGCAATGGTCAATGGGGGTGCTCCTTGTTTTTTTCTTTCTTTCCTTTGTATTGTTTCAACCGCTGAGTTGGGTCCATCAGCCGCGGTATGCTGACTAGGGTGGTGTGGAGCAGGCAATGTTTAGGGCACCTTTTCTAGCCCATTCCTCATGCCATGGAGGTGAGCAGGCTGTCCTGTAAGAGGGATGCTCAGTCGCTCAGGGCTGCCGAATCTCCACGCTGCTACAGTCTGTGAAAAAACGACCCTATGGCTGAGCCGACTGTTGTGCAGGTCCGCGGTACGGACTGCCTAGTGTAACCCACACCTGCGCTTCGGTCGATCGCCTGTCGTAACAGGGCTTGGGGAAAATGATGGTATGGGATGAAGGATGACTGATGACTTGCGCGATGACTTTGTTTATGTGAGGAGGACTTGCGCACCGTTCGACCTCACTCTCATTGGCCGTGGACCGTCTGTATATCCTCTGTGGCCAAGACGAGAGTCAAGACGGACTGGAGATGGAACGGATGCAGTGGGTGACCAGGATGTCCTATTCGCCTTCATACTGCCCTCAGGGCTTGCTTGCAACGCCTTTTCCTCTCCGTTGAACCTTTGAAGGTTTCTTCCGCAGAGTCCGCCGGTTCCAGTCTTCAATGCTTGGGCAGACATACATACATTCTTACATACGTGTGTGTGTGTTGTGTGTGTGTAGTGTGTGGTGTGTTGTGTGTGTGTGTGTTAACTGATGTGATGCTGAGTAGTTAGCACAAGCGGCGGAAAAGACCCAGCATCGAGGATCTTTTTCTTGCCGTTTATGCCCACAAGTTTCCTGAAGCATGTGGTATGGAAGTGCGTTCAGCTGCATTTGCAAGGCGTTGATAGACATTCACGTTTCACCTTAGGGGCGTGTGGTGATCACTGTGCATTGACCCAATGTACGAATACTGCCGCCCATGCATGTGGGGGCAGTATCTCATCCGTCAGGCGATCGTTCACGTAACTCCTTTAGGGGATGGTGGTGTGGGGTGCTAACCCAACTTGCCACGATGTTGTCATGAGTAAAAGCCAAACTCAGCTTCTCGTCTGTCTCCCGGGAAATGAAGGTCACAGTGCAGCTCGCGTTGCCCTCTTCGCAACTTTATCGCCTCAGCGCCTGGTCAGCAATATTTATAGATCGGTGTTGTAGGCGTGTCGAGTGTTGTACGTCTCAGTGGAAACGTCAATGTCCGAAGCGGCCAGGGAATTTAGATTAAATTTGCGTTAAGTCAAAAATGTGTGCCAACAAAACGTTCTTTTTACGATTAAAATAGAATCATACTGATCTACTGACTTTATAAAGCTGACCACTAATAAGGGGGCCGGGATACATAAGTCAGATTTGATTTGTAATGTCCAGAATCGAAAGTTTTTATTACTTCTGCTGTGTGAGTGGAGAGCGCTTTACAAAGAATCGCAAGGCAGAACATGCGGAGGTTACGCAAGCGCGGTATAAGAGGTCGCTGAGGAAAGCATACAGCGGGTACAGTACATGTGACTGACTGCTGCCGCGCTGATGCTGATCTGTGAGCAGGTCACGCGGCTGATACTGAACTGATTCTGAACAGAAAGCTAGGAACAGAGCTCTTTGGGGTCAAAAGGAATACAAACATTTCTGTTTCATTTTTTTTATACTAAATTGGTTACAAGTCGCAATCCGCTTTTATGAAGTTTTCCTGTTTCTTACCATTCATGACATATCATAAAGAATGAAAATCGGTATTATACCGACTGCAAAGGTGAATTTACGAAGCAAGCACGGATCTTTAGTTCGGTAGTACAATTTTGTTGATATTATACGCAGAATAAATATCTACATAAGTATTAACCTGTTCGGTTTCAATCAACATTATCGGCGCTCTGTCCAGACAATAAATTCGGAAAGTATGGAGAGCAGATGATGGCAAAATTAAAACATCTTGTTTGATGTGAAAAAGTGATAACCCGGTTTATGAGATACTATTTTTCTTTGCCGGAATGAAGGGTATCTGCCAATGTGACTCACGAACCCTGGCCGCCAACAGACGTCGATTTAAGCGTGGGATATAAATAATAAATCATAGAGATTGTGATAACAAGGATCATAAATTTTATTACGATTATGTAAAACTTTGTTGTAACACGTGTAACATTGAATCCAAGTACCTGAACTAACTTTCCCGACACAGACATGTTTGAAAAATTACTGGATTATAATAATGATAGGTAACAAATCTATTCATGC
>NC_134906.1:15975154-16130154 GCF_041734735.1 Babylonia areolata | reverse complement strand
CACTTCTGTTGAACACTTTGGTATCATCCGCAAACATTTTTACTGTGCTCTTAACTCTGGCTGGGAGGTCGTTGATGAAAATAACGAACAAGACTGGCCCGAGCACGCTCCCCTGGGGGATGCCACTGCTCACACTGGCTTCCTGAGACTGCGTACCGTTGACTATAACATGCTGTTTCCTGTTAGTCAGAAAGTCCTTGATCCATCCCAGCACTTTCCCTGTGATACCATGGGCTGCGACCTTTGACATAAGTCTACGATGGGGCACTGTGTCGAATGCCTTCTGAAAGTCGGTGTACACCACATCCACACTGCCTCCGTCGTCTACAATGCTCGTCCAGATATCCATGACCTCTAACAGCTGGGTAATACATGATCGTCCAGGGACAAAGCCATGTTGTTCTTCAGCGATCAAGGAATTCTTCAGCAGGTGTTTCATAACATGGTCGCGCACGATCTTCTCCATAACCTTGCAGGTTATACAGGTTAGGCTGACAGGTCTGTAGTTACTGGGCACCATTCTGCTCCCCTTCTTGAATATAGGTGTGACATGGGCTTTCCTCCAGTATTCCGGGATTGTTCCGCTGTCCAGTGTCAATCTGAAGAGATAGGCCAGAGGCTTCGCCAGCTGATCAGCTGCTTTGGCGAGTATCAATGGTGTCAATCCATCGTGTCCTGCTGCCTTGTCTGTATGTAGGTTGACTAAGTGCTTCCGCACAATTTCCTCAGTGACTTCAAAATCTTCCAAGGCTTCTGTGAAACTGTAGTCTGGTGGGTCTGGGAGTGGGCCTCTACTATCCTCTACTATAAAGACGCTCTTGAAAAACTGGTTCAGCAATTCTGCCTTTTCACTATCTGTCTTTGTCTTTGAACCATCTTCTTTCTTGAGGTCCACTATTCCAGTCCTTGTTTTGGTTTTTCCTTTGACATAATTCCAGAATGCTTTTGGACTGGTTTTCGCTACTGATGCCACCTGTGCTTCCAATTTTCTCTGCACCTTTCTGCAGGCCTTCCTTGACTGATTCCTCGCTTTTATGTATTTATCGTAGTCCTTGCCATCTCTTGTATTCTGCCATTTTCTGAAGAGTTTGTGCTTCTTTCTGACTGACGCCAGTGTACCCTGATCCATTCAGTTCTTTCCTCTTCTACCACTGGTTCTGGTCTTTGGGGTTGACTTAGAGATAGCAGCGTTGACGTGCTCTTTACTGTTTTTCCAAGCTGCATCTGGTTGCAAGTCCCTCAGTTCCTCTATCCAGTCGATTTTTCCCAGTTCTTCTTTCAGTACATCAACATCGGTTTTCTTGTAGTTGAAGTGTGTCACTCTGGGTGGGTTCCCGCATGTACATGAGAGACTAATGACAAGTGAGAAATGGTCACTTTTCCCAAGTCCTGCTTCTACTCTGATCTCATTGATCATGTCTTCTCTGTTTGTGAGAACCAGGTCAAGCACGTTGGCTTTCTCTCCTTCCCTGTAGCGTGTTGGTGTCTTTTAGTGCTAAATTAGAAATACATCCTTTATTGTCTTGAGGAAACTGGTATGTTCGGATCCACCTTTGCCTGTAACTTTCTCCAAGTGCCAGTCGATATCTGGGAAGTTTAGGTCCCCCATCATCATCACATGAGAAAAATGTAAATTCATCACTTCTGGAAGTAGCCCATTGAGCTTTTCAGTGTTTGCCTTCGTGGTACTTGGGCTTCTATATAACAAGCCTATGAGGAGCGTGTCCCCTTCATCTACTTGGCATTCCACAAATATGTGTTCTGAAAAATCTGATGTCAGTCTGTCGCAGAGGGATGGTTTCAGTTCCTTCCGCACATACAATCCCATGCCTCTCCCCTCTTCATGCATGTTATGGAACAATTCATAATCTTTCAAAGCTATCTCACACTCCATAATTGAGCAGCTTCGTTGTTTCCACTTTACCTCTGTTATCCCAATGATATCAGGCTTGTAGAGATCGACTGCTGCCTTTAGCTCGTTTCTTTTATTCATCAACTGATCTGCATCAGTATAAAAACAAGTGCAACTTGAAAACTTATTTACAGGCTTTGGTGTGGGAACAAAATGACTAGAAGAACTTGGTGTAGTCTTTTTCTTTGTATTTACAGTATTTACAGTATTGCTATTTAGTCTCTTCAACCCCGCATATCGCCGGGCACTTTTGCCGGGCGCTTCTCCACGGGCACCACTTTTCCTTTCTTCAGGATCCAGTGAACGCTGTCGTCCCCCGATCTTTGGGCTTCATCTCTCTTCTGGCGTAGTTCCTGGAAAAGAGCATCTTCTTCTTTTCTTTCCTTGGTGTCATATCTTTGCGCATGACCAGCTTTGTGCACCATAAGTCTTCATCCTCTGACTCCTCTTCCTTTGGTTTTCTGAGCTCCTTTCTTCTTTTATGATATGCTGCAATCACTTCGTCTCTGGCAGCTTCCGAGGAAAACATTAGTCTGACTGGGCGGTTTTTCTGTCCATCGTCCTCAGTTCGCATGTTTCCAAGGCGCCTCACATCCACGGGTTTGTGCTCACAATTGATCTCTGTGAGAAACTGCTGAATTCTGTCCTGATCAGCTGATTTCCTTTCCTGGACTGATTTTACTCCGTCTTCTGAAAGCCTGAAGATAATCGCATTGGTCTGCCTCCTGACCTGATCTTTGATTTCCTTCATCTGTTCCTTGGACTTTTCTTCATCTGTTGCACTTAAAGAATGTGTAGTGTATTCATGAATGTGCTTGCTTTTGAATGAATAAAAAAACAAAACAAAAACAAACAAACAAAAAAACAACAACACGTCAACAGGAACGGGGTTAAAATGGTAAAAAAATGGTTTAAAATCAAAAGTACCTTAAGATGAAGATTAAAACGACGTTTCGAGTCATAAACTCTTTGTCAAGTGAAGAGGTGAAGAAGTGTTGACAGGTCTCAGCAGCCTGTATTGAAGAGGTGAGTACATCTCAATGGCTGGAAACTTCTGCTCTGCTCACTGTGTTGTTGGAGGAGAGGGTGGTGGTGGGAGGAAGATGAGGGTGGGGCGCAAGGAGAGGAGGGTGGATGGGGAGGTGGGGGGCATGGGGGGGGATGTCTGTGGGGAGGGGGGAATGGGAAGGAAGGGAAGAGGAACGGGAGGGAAAAGAAGGGACGAAAACCTTTGTCATTCTCTGACATTGATTCCATGGGGTTGCACTGTGTTGAGGCGGGAGATAATCTGGCTTTCCATAAATTTCCTGTGTAGGCAGTCGCCACGGCTGTTGCACCAAAGTGCTGCCACTGATGTATGTGAAAGGTTGTGTTGCCTTGAGTTGAAGTGGTTTCCTACTGGGGTGTCTTTTCTAGCAAGTATGTTGTCCCTGTGTTCTTCGAAGCGGTCGTTGAGGGTTCTGTAAGTCTCACCTATATATATTTTGAGGCAGAGGCTGAAGAATAGGGCATAAATAACATCTGGGGTTTGGCAATTAAAGTGTGATTTGATGTGGAATTTTTTTACCTGAATGGCCCTGAACTAATGTGGTTGGGTTGATGAATGTACAAGTTTTGCATTTGGGTTTATTGCATATGGAGTTTCCTGGTCGGGTTGAAGGGTGTGTAGGATGGAAGGCAGATCGTACTAAATGGTCTCCAAGGTTCTTGTCTCTTCTATATGCAGCCATTGCGGGTTGTCTGAAGATCTTTTTAAGTGCTGTATCATTTTAACCTCGTTTTAAAAGGTCCAGCAGTCACCATTTGTTCATCAACAGGAACAGATTGTTTACGTCTGTTACGCGCGTTTTTTGCGTAATATTTCAAACTTAATGTACCATTTTTATTGATGATCAATGTTTTATTATCACAACAAATGAATATAGATCAGGTCTGTATGTACTGGATTTGAATCAGGTTTGTACTTATCTGTTTCTGACCACTCCATGTTCAGACACATTGCCATGTCACAAAATGGCGCCGAAATTTTGGATGTTTTTAATAATTTTCAACACATTTAAGACACAAGAACAAACCATAATTATTATCAGAAAATTGTTGCAGACATTTCTATAATGAATTGCAATCCTGATCATGTAACATGTGAAACATTTGAATAATCATTGTAAACACATGTTTATACTGAATCAGACTGAGAGACCCCCATTTCAAACAAAGTTCTGGAGACAGACCCATTTTCATCTTCCAGGCAGTCTTTGCTCTTCATGACTATCTGATACACTTCGTTTTTCCACCTTCATACTCCAGCCAGATACATTTTCTTTCCCACGGTAAACTGACGTGTCTACTGCGCCAGGGTTCGTGAGTCACATTTGCAAATACCGCTTCATTTCCAACTGGCAAAAAATATATGCTTCCTACCGTTCTTTTTACATCAAGACATGATGCTGGCCGATTTTGCCATCATCTGCCTTTCACGCTTTCTGAATTAATTGTCTCAGTGCTCCGACAATGTTCATTGAAACTGACAAACCTAGTTAACACGTATTTAGATATTCATGTTCTACACGTTAATAAGCAGAGCATGAAGTATTTCCAAGTTGTGCATTGTGTAAAATGTCAACATAATTGTTCTCACGAACTAAATGATCCCGTGCTACCTTCATAAATTCACCTTTGCAGTCGGTATAATACCAGTTCCATTCTTTATGAAATGTCACAGTGACTGATAAGAAACTGTAAAACATTCACAAATGCAAATTTGCGTTTTTTACCAATCTATTATAATAGATGAAACTAAAAATGTTTGTTTCCTTTTGACCCCAAAGAGTTCTCTTATTTTCTGTACGGTATCTGTCATCTGCCGCAGTGTCCTACTAATTGCGGAGGTATCGGACAGCATCAGCGCGGCAGCAGTCAGTCATAAGTACTGTACCGAGCTAGTTCCTCTGGCGACCCCTTTTTACCCTGGCTTGCTCTTGCCTTGCGACTCTTTGTGAGGGGCTCTCTCATGGCCAGAAGTGTGACAAATACTTATTAAAAACCAGAATCTAATTATGTTCAGTGTGTCAGTGTGATCAGTATGATTAATTCTATTTTATCGTGAAAAGAACGGTTTTGTTGCACACATTTCGACCATTTTTGTATCTGCCCTGGACTAGTACAAACGATCATAAAGGGCAACCGACACATGGCATAGGCACTGCCGGAGGGCCCCAAATCGGATGATGTGGAGCAGGGACCTTTTCTAGTCCCTTCCTCGAGGACTGTGCCAGGGAGATGAGCGGCAGTGCATAATCGCTCAGACGGCTGCTGAACTCCATTGGCGCTCCGGCTCTCCAGTGCCAGTGAAGAACGCCGGACCAGACCCCCTGTAACTGAAGTCCAGAGCCGCCTGTGCCGCGGCGCATGTTTCCGGCATTAAGGTACTGTCAGTGTACCAACACACCGATCGATATCGGTTTGTCGCCTCAGTGCTTGTTGCTCCAGCCGTGACTAAGGGATCATGGAGAGAGGGACGACTTAAGGACTGTATAACTCGATCAGTGATGATCAGCTCGTAGTGATTATAGGTATACTCACGGTAGCTCACATGCACACATACTTTCAGTGAGGGTGTTTTTTGTTTTGTTTTTGCTTTTTTTAGTTCGGCAGTGCCGGTTATACTGAGTGTGAATAGAACAGAACAGAACAGAATAGAATAGTATACTTTTTATTGTCATAAAAGCTTAAAGTTTATAAGACACAATGTTACATAAACATGAGCATATTAAGAAGGAACTGAACATTCGTGAACAAATTACACACACACACACACACACACACACACACACACACACACACACACACACACACACACACAGACCCCCCTCCCAACCCCGTACACACACACACACACATACACACACACACACACACACACACACACACACACACACATACACATAAACTGACACACTGACACACATCACCACAACACAACTTGAACAAAAGCGATTAACATCTTCTAAAAGTAAGGCAATGTGCTTGCCTTCCCCTCCCCTCCCTTCTCCCCCACCCCCGCACCCCGATCCCGCCCTCCCTCGCCTTTTTTCATGCGACTTTCATGTGTCATCGATCTGAATACATTTTTAGGGAAGCAACTGTCTTCAAGTATCGTCCTGGAGGAAATGTATCACAGAATCACAGAATCACAGAAATGTTTGGCTATAGGCTAAAAGCCTTTTGCCCTCGTAATCAGTGTCCATTTATGTGCTTTTGGATCACTTGTTGTGAACAAACCCTTGTTTAAATCTGGCATAGTGTATACTATATTTATCTACAGCTCAGTAAAAATTTAACTCTGTGGAAAATACATAGTTCTTAAACTTTTTGTCAATGTGATTTTTGAAGGCGTTTACCGATGGTGCATTGATGGTGTCATAGGAAGGGTTATTCCACAGATTTATGATACGGTTAGTAAAGAACTTGCGGAACTGGTTAGTTACGAAATAAGTTTTGTTTATTTTGAAGTTGTGCCCTCGAGTTTTATCGTAGTTAGCCATAGTAAACAATGAAGAGGTGGTGCAAGGATCATAAATATTGTGCATGATCTTATATACTTCAATGAGATCACCTCTTAATCTTCTAAACTCAAGGCTAGGCATATTAAAAAGAGCCAGGCGCTCCTCATAACTAAGATCACGAGTACTAATAGGATTACTAGTTGTACACTTGGTAAATCTGCGTTGAACTCCTTCAATCATATTTATGTGCTTTTTAAGGTAAGGGCACCATACTGAGTTTCCATATTCAATAATGGGTCTAACCAGAGCTTTGAACAATGGAATCATAATTTCTGGAGATTCATTAGTTATAGTTCTCACAAGAAGACCAGAAATTTGATTTCCCTTTTTCACTATATTATTTATATGTGCCTCAAAGCTTAGTTCTGGGTCCATCGTGATACCTAAATCTCTTTCCGCTGTTGTACTATCCATTGCCCCCCTTTTCCTGTATCGTGTACTGATACTGTGGATTATTCTTTCCAAGGTGCAGAACTTTGCATTTCTCGCTGTTAAATTGCAACAGCCAAGTATTTGTCCATTTAACCAGATTATGTATACACATTTGCAAGTGATCTCTATCTTCTATATTTCGGATGGCAGAGTAAGCCTTGGTGTCGTCTGCAAAAAATTTTACTTTACAATCTACCTCACCAGGCATATCATTTATAAAGTATATGAACAAGGTTGGGCCAAGAACACTACCTTGTGGTACACCACTAGTTACCTTAACCTTTGATGATTTACTACTATTTACACTTACAAACTGTGATCTTCCATTCATAAAATCTCTGATCCACAATAGTAGCTTGCCTTTTATCCCATAGCCTCCTAGTTTATTCATGAGTCTGTGGTGGGGAACTGTATCAAAAGCTTTCCTTAGATCAAGGTAGACTGCATCGACTGGTACCTTCTCATCTAGCATGACTAACCAATCTTGTAATGTAACAAGTAGTTGTGTAACACACGAGCGCCCTCTGGTAAATCCAAACTGTTCTCTAGATAACAGATCATGTTTGGTTAAATGTTGGCAGAGAGCGTCTCGAATAAAACCCTCAAAAACTTTACAGACAACTGATGTTAGACTAACTGGACGATAGTTACCCGCAGAATTTTTGTTACCTTTCTTAAAGATAGGACGTACTTCTGCTTCTTTCCAAGCTTTTGGTATTTCACCCTTATCTAGTGTTCTATCAAACAAGATCTTAAGTGGGTGAGCAATAACTTCAGCAAGCTCTATTAATACTCGTGGGTGTA
Source organism: Babylonia areolata (assembly GCF_041734735.1). Taxonomy (NCBI): domain Eukaryota; kingdom Metazoa; phylum Mollusca; class Gastropoda; order Neogastropoda; family Buccinidae; genus Babylonia; species Babylonia areolata. The sequence continues at coordinate 16,122,441 of NC_134906.1, read as the reverse complement.
TCTCATCAGGTCCTGGGGACTTTGATGGGTTTAGGCTCTTCAGAGCTTTTTTCATCTGTTCAACTGTGACCTCCACGTTGGAAATTTCAGTAACCTCTGTCTTACATGAAAACTCTGGGACATTTACGTTAAGCTTACTCTCCTCGGTAAAAACACTAGCAAAAAATCTGTTTAGCACAGCTGCTTTTTCTGAGTCATTTTGTGTTAAGGTACCATCTTCCTTTATTAGATTAGCAATTTGTTCTCTTGGCAGAGTTTTACTTGCAACATAACGGAAGAATCCTTTTGGATTATGCTTAGATTCTTTAGCTAATTTAGTTTCCTTAGCTTTCACGTTTTTTCTTGACTCCCATGTTACCTGGTTTCTAGCACGTGCATACATTTTATAGTTCTCACTAGTGGGATATTTCTTATATTTTTTAAAGGCTCTACGCTTTTGATGAATTTTATCTAAAAGTGACTGGAGAATGGGATCACGTCTTTGTTTATTGGAGGGTCCTTGTTTGAATGATTTTTTTGGAATAAATTTGTTCATGGACTTTATTATTACATCATGAATAAGTTCCCAGGTTTCATCCACAGATGTCTCATTTTTCAAAAGGTCATCCCAGTTTATCTCACCTACGTAATGCTTCATGCCTTCGTAATCTCCTTTATCTAGTTGATATTTCACAGAGTGACCAGATGGATGTTCCCACTTGATCTGAACATCAAAGTAGAGGGCAGAATGGTGGCTCTTCCCTAGAGGGGGCCAGTAATCCAAAGTGTAGACGTTTTCATAAGAGTTAGTAAACAACAGATCTAGCACATTAGGTTTTTGTAAACCTCTATAATGAGTGGGCTCGGAAGCCATTTGTACAATGTAATTTTGTTGAACACAATCCAAAAATTTCGTAGCTGGGTGGTCCTCATTTTTACAACTTATCACATTTTGCCAGTCAATTTCTGGATAATTAAAATCTCCAGAGACAATAACCTTGTTTTTAAAACTGTTAAATACATAGTTTATTAGTTTAATTACACTAGCATGATCCTCATAATCTGAGTTGGGGGATCTGTACACTACACCAAAAATGATGTGCTCGTTACTACCAGGTAATGATATTTTACAAAAAAATTGAAGGAGAAAAGATCCTTTCAATTTCTACAATCCTGGATACCTCCCACCCTTCCCGCACGAACAGACTGACACCTCTTCCCTTGTTGTTTGTAAAACCTGTATAACCAGGAAGTACAAAATTTTCAATTTTAACCTTGGAGTTTTTTGGTAATACTTCAGTTAAAGCAATAATATCAAAGTTGTGTATGTTACACAATAGTCCCAGTTCATTTAGTTTGTTTGTCAGCATGTCAGCGTTTGCATAATAACATTTCAGAGAAGAAAACTTATGAGAAAAAGAAGAATTGTTTGCTGGTCTATGTACAAAACACGTATTTACATTGTTCTTTGTTCCCTCGGCACTGGGAAGTCAAATTTGGGCAGGGCTACTTGCCACTGCTCCTCCCGCTTCTTCCCTCCCCGCTAAGTTCCCGTCCCTTCCGCTCTTGATTAAAGCATCTCTTTCAGCACGAGACATCACATCACCTTTATGCCAGACCACATCCCCTCCATTGTCTTTCCGCTGTTTGAACTCATCTCTCTTAACTTTATCTTCTTGTCTTTCTTTCTGAGTCTTGTCAGCAGCAATGCCAACAGACTTGTATGAGTCATGCTCTCTCAGTTTCCTGGCATTTCTCAGGATGTGTGTTTTGCATGCGGTATTAGTCAGAATGACCTTGATGGGTCTGGGTCTGGGGTTGGGATCACTTTGAGTTTGTTCCCTTTTTCTGCCGAGTCGGATGATGCCATTCGTAGCCACTTTGCTACTGTCAAACTCTGGAGTTACATGTGTAAGGATTTCTGAGATCTGCTTTGCATCATGCACAGCTGTGTCTCCCTGTGCCTTGCTCTCACACTCTTTTACATTGAAGAACACAATGTTGTTCTTCCTTTCCTCCTTTTCGTGCTGCTCATCGAGGTACTCTTTTACCTGCACCCGGATCTGATTTTCTATTCTGTCCTCCTTTTGCAGCAGCTTCAGGATTGCCTGGTTCTGCTGTTGGAGGGTTTTGACAATTTCAAAGAGTGCCTCCAGCTTTGCCCCCTGTTCTGCTATTCTGTCTCCAGGAGTGACATTTTTGCACTCTACCTCACACTCTATCAACTAAATAAAGTAACTATTTATGGTATGTCTTAACAACATGGAAGCTTATCAGGTACAGTGCTCCAAAGATCAAACTGGGTTTATTTGTTTGTTTGTTTTGTATTATCTAATAAGTCAGACACTTGGTTTCTCTGGTAATCGATTTCTTCTGGAAGCAGACGACACAATATTCAAGGGAGATTATTCTGAAGCAATCTGCATAGCGACGACGGTGCTGTTCCTGCATGTTGTGAATGTGAGCCAAACCATGAGAATGCGAAATTTGTGCTTTCGCGAACGTTTTACAGGCGGTGAAACAGAATGACTTAATTCAGACAAGTGATGGGAAAGCTCCTAAGTAAGAAGAAATCGCCAAGACAAGACAGGTATTTTTTTGCTTAATTTTTCTGTGTTTGAATCTGTTATCGATCCTTCTTCAGTTTGTTGACTTTTTTCCCCTCCGATCGATATGGTGTCGCTATCCAAATGGTACATTGCCCCTTGGAAACACCATAGGATTGCCCATATAACTGATTGATTGTATTGGCACATTTTATAATTTTGTTACCCCATTTTACATTGTGGGAAACGCATTTCCAGATCCGGATGGGGATCATTCAATGCATCACCGCTTCAGGGAAAGATTCTGTGCCGATCACAGGAAGTCTTGTTCGACCAGTCGAGATCCATACTTTTAGAAATTATCAAGTCAGACCGACTTGGGAGCATCCTATTAGCATATGATGAAACTGGAACTGATTTTATGTAGACCTACCTCATGTAGGACTTTGCCTGAAAGTGTAACTCAATGTAAAATTTGATTGCCCGACGGATCATTGAAGTCAAACTCAAAGTGATCAGCAAGACAAGCCAAGCTGTTTGACCATTTTTAGTATTTTTATATAAATTTGATACATTACAGTACTCTCTTTCTCTTGGAATCATCATAAGTCACATAAATTCCCTAATGTAAAAAGACAGCCCAGAAAACCTATCACATCAGCTGTGGAAAATCAAGCATTTTCCTTGATCTCCTCTCATGAATTTTTTTTTTCTAGCACATATATTCTATCCAGTCCTCAGTAGATGACACAACAAAACCATGAAGCCATTACTGATCCAGTAAAGTCCTATTTTAGCATCCTTCATAAACTTCAATGGATTTAGAATCATGCTTATACTCCGTAAACCAATGCAGGCTTGAAAGTGCAACATCACTACTCAGAACACTTCATTGGCTTCCTGTTAAAACAAGAATTCAATACAAAGTAGCTTGTCTCTGCTTTCATTGTCTCTATCACAACAATATGCCACTTATCTTTCAGATCTTCTCCATCAAAACCATCCTCACAGGTCACAATGCTCAGTTGACACATCTGTTGACAGTTCTTTGGTTCCCCCTTGAGACCTTTGGCAAAAGATCATTCTCCGTCTTTTCCCCCACAGTCTGGAAATTCCTGCATCTGTCCCTCAGCAATTAACCAGTGTTTTTCAACTTTCAAAAAGAATTTAAAGACACACCTCTTTCTTCTTCACCCAGGATGATGTATACAAATGAGTGCCTGTTTGGGTATGGTGATATGTTGTGGGGAGGGTTAAGTTTTGACTACTTTTAAATTTTCCATTTCAAAATGTAGATTTTTATTGTATTGTGACTTGTGTGACTGGTGCTAAGAGCTGAAAGTGATTTTTCAGTTATTGTGATATGGTTTTTGTCTATTGTGATATTGGGAACAGTTTTAAGTATTGTGATAGGGTTTATAAGTATTGTGGTATGATATTGCATTATTTACCATTTAGGCTTTTTCATATGATTATATGTAAGATGAGTGTGTGTGTCACTCTGTGTGTGTGAGTGTGTGTGTGTGTGTGTGCATAAATTCGTGCTTGAATGTTTGGTTGGCTGACTGTAAGTGTAAAGACTAAAGGGTTATGCATGTAAGTTTTTTCTTTTTTTACATTTTAATGTTTAAATGCATGTTTTAGATGTCAGTATTTACATTGTACAGTGCAACTGAGCATGCTTTACATGGAATGACGCTTTATAAATGATATTATTATTATCTTATGTTCAGGAACCTGATGTGGATTCATTCACTAAACTAACATGCTACCATCTTGCCTGTTCTGTTTTTGGTCCCACAAACCATGAAAATATAACCAGTAGGGACATTGCATTACTGAATGAGCCTCAAGTTAATAAATGGGGGTTCAAGATGGTGCTTATTTAAAACAACTTTCTTTCTGGATGATAAACAAGCAAATATTCTCCAGTCAATCCACACACACACACCACACACACACACTCACACACACACACACACACACACACACATATATATATATATATATATATATATATTATTCATATATCTCTATATGTGTATATATATATATATGTATATATGTAAATTGTTATTTGTAATTGTTTAACTGATGAGATATTGATCTTGTTTGAAGTGACGAGGGTGGGTGTGCAGTGGAAAAGAGCAAGACTGGAACAAGAGTGGGCCTCAGCAAGGGGCAGGGGACAGCACCCTGGGCAACAGCACCATGTCACGACCCAGCATCCACAGTGATGCTGTGGTCAGCTTGGCCACCATTCAGCCAGGCTTCTGCCTGTCTGGCAGCAAGGACAAGGTCAGTGTCAACACTGATGAAAATGATCTCTTTTTTTTTTTTTTTCTTTCTTTTTTTTTTCAAGTTTTGCAACTCCAAGAATTATCCAATGCAATCAGCAATGTGAGAAAAAGGGAGTGTTTGTCCTAGCACTTCACCTTGGGACGTCCGGATAAGGCAACAGTGGCGACTGCCCGCTGAAATTGAAAGTACGCTTGAATCCATGAAAGTTAAAGAACCGAAAGAGTAGTTTTTTTTAAAAAGAACGGACAACTGATAAGTAGTGCAAAAGTTGAACTTGTTCGTCGTGCAAAGATTTTCAATTGTCGCGGAACCAGAAACAAGAAGGTGAAGTCAAGTCTGTTTCTGCTGTCACAGAGACATTTCTGCTGTCATAGTGACATAAACCTCCTGCAGATTTTTAACAACTGAACTGAAGAAAAAAGTATCGCTCCTGTGTGTGACCCATTCATTCAGAATCTATAAACATTCTAGCATTTCATATTGTTGCTACATAGTACGAGTGTGTGCGTGTGCGTGTGTGTGTGTGTGCGTGTGTGCACCTTCTATAAAAAGATTTCAGACTTGAGAAAATGGCCATTCCTGTTCCAATGAATTTGATCTTTTTCTGGCTTTTCTGTCACATGACTTTTTTTTTCTTTTTTAAAATTTTTAATTGGAGTAGCTTTAATACATATTGTGGGGAGGAGAGTGTTGGAGTTGAGCATGGAATCAATGGAGAAATCAGTGGTGCAGTTTAGCATGGAAATTGTGGGGAAAATAGTGGTGGAGTTGTGCATGGAATTTAATTAAAGATAATAATCATCAAAACTGATTCATGTGTGTTTCATCACAGTTGCATTGATGATTAACTGCAAGTAAAGAATGATTTCATCTTATGGTATAGCATGCATGCATGTGTGCATACAGTACTCACTCATTCATCATTACAAGTGACATGCATTGATAAGTCTTCTCAAGACTCCCAGACATTCAGACACACCAGTCTGGTACAATCAGCTGGCCTGTTTACCCAAAATGGATATGTCTGTACTTTCATCAGGTTAGAATATGTATTTCTTTTAAGGAAACCTGTAAGTTCATTGTATCTAACAACTGGCCAAAGGATTAACACACATATATATATACCAGTTTTCTCTTTGATGCTATTTTTTAGAAACTGGTAGTGCTGTAAATTTTTAGTGTAAATATTTGCATTTATGTACATTTGCATGCCCCTCCTCCCATCTTTTAGTTCCTGTATTTTTTTAAAATCATATATATATAATAATAATAATAATAATGGATACTTATATATAGCACACTATCCAGAAATCTGCTGTAGGTGCTTTACAAAAACACTTTTGTTAACATAAAACATTATATCTATGTTACATACACACACCAAAATGTGACCACACACACTCACACACACACACGCACGCATGCACGCACACACACATGCACACACACTGCATACATACATTTTAACATACATGTGTATCTAACAGCTACCCTAACACATACGCACACATAGGCAGGCACAAAATTACATAAACACACGCACACACAATACACATTCATATACATGCATGTAGTTATGAACACATACATATGTATACACACATGGTCAAGCACACCTAACGAAAAGAAAGTGGACCTGCCACAATTGAACTTATTGCTGAGGGAAAAGGTGAGTTTTGAGACGAGATTTAAAAGATGCGAGGGAATCAGAATGACGGAGGTTATCAGGGAGCTTGTTCCACGTCTTTGGCGATTGAAAAGAAAACGATCTGTGTCCATAGGTCTTACTTCTGACGTGAGGTATCCTGAGAAGTCGAGTATCAGAGGAAGAACGGAGCTGGCGAGACGGGGTATAGATATGGATGAGTTCAGAAAGATACTTGGGGCCAGATCCGTTGACTGCAGAAAAGGTCAGAGTGGATAGCTTATAGTCTATTCGATTAGAAACAGGCAACCAGTGGAGAGACTGAAGGAGAGGAGAAACATGGTCAAATTTAGAAGCTCTGCAAATGAGTCTGGCAGCATTATTCTGGATTCGTTGGAGTCTGTCTAACAGATATTTGGGAAGGCTGGCCAAAAGAGAGTAGCAGTAATCCAATCTTGTGAGAACCAGGGAGCATACAAGTGTCTTGGTTGCATCGGTTGAGAGATAGTGGCAGATAGAGCTGATTCTACGCAGTTCCAAATAGGCAACTTTACAGATATTCGAAATGTGCTGTTGGAAGGAAAGAGACTGGTCCAGGATTACACCAAGACTGCGAACAGAGGGAGAAAGTGAAACAGGTGTGCTGTTGATCAGAACAGAGTCAGGAAAGGAAGGATGCTGACGAAACTTCTTTGGACAGGTTATCATAAATTCAGTCTTATCATCATTTAATTGCAGCTTGTTGAGAGTCATCCAGTCCTTTAGGCCAGCAATGCACTCCTGTGTTTGAGTCACCAGTGCATCAAATTCAGCTATGGAAGCTGACTGATAAAGTTGTGTGTCATCAGCAAAGCTCTCATGCAACATCACATGATGACTGATGACATCCGACACAGGAGCCGCATACAACACGAAAAGAACAGGACCTAGGACGGACCCTTGTGGGACACCATATTTCAAGGCAGATACTCTAGTATCTACCATTTACACACACTTTCTGTGTACGATCTGACAGGTAAGACGTGATCCATGCTAGTGCAGTGTCACGAATACCAAAGGAAGTTTTAAGTCTGTTCAAGAGGATAGAGTGGTCGATAGTGTCAAAAGCTGCTGACAAATCTAAGAGAGCGAGAACAGATATCTTATCCTCATCAAATCCCGAAAGCAAATCATTCACTACTCTAAGAAGGGCTGTTTCGCAACTATGACCACGTCTATAAGCTGACTGGTGGGAATTAAGTAAACCATTCTGTTCCAGATGAGCTAAGAGCTGAGACAATATGATCTTTTCTAGCAGTTTTGATAAAAATGACAGATTAGAGACAGGTCGATAATTTTTCAAACAATTATGATCCAAAGATGGTTTCTTGATGAGTGGACGTACAACAGCAGATTTGAAGCTTTCAGGGAAACAACCAGACAGTAAGGAAGAATTGATGACATGAGTAATATGTGGCAGTAGAACATCAATTCATTCAACCAACAAAGAAGACGGGACAGGGTCAAGCTCACAGGATTTCAGACAAGCGCTCAGACACACTTTCTTCACAAAATCTTCAGTAACCGGTTGGAAACAATGTAAAACAGGACCACTGTACACGCGTTCTTGAACGGGTGAAGAAGGAGACACAACAGAGTCAAGCTTCTCACGAATGCATGATATTTTGCCGGTGAAGAAGTCAGAAAACTTTTGAGGGAGTTCCTGCACCGAAAATATATATCTTTTGTTTATTGCTTGTTGTCAGATCTGTACAATCAAATTTGGACTGTTTACAAAATGCATTGTAAACAGGTCTGAGTCAAACACAGACTTGAAGAAAATCACTTTGATTAGATATTTTCTTTTATTTTTTGGTATCATTCATTCATACTGAAATGCTAAACAATGAACAATTTTCTAAACAATTTGAGTTATTTATAATGTGAGCACCATTTAGTTTTGGATGTTGTGCATGTGTGCGTGCGTGTGTGCATGCATGTGTGTGTGTGTGTGTGTGTGTGTGATATACATCTGTATTGAAGTGCAATGTCTACATTCACAAAGTTTTGATTTTCTTTTCCATGATCAGAAAGAAAAAAAACAAAACTCTGCAGTGAATCTTAATTGGTTTGAACCACACTGCACCCCTCCCCACCCCCCACCTTTCTTCCTCAAAAAGAAGAAGAAGAAGAAAAGAAGAAAAATCACAGCAACAGTTTCTGAACATATGATCAATATCATTAGCAAGCAGTGGGTATAAGCTTTGGCTGTTGCAATCAAATTATCTCTTGTACACAAGTGATGTATATATTGTATATAAATCAACATTATATCAGATAAATATAAAAAGTATATAAACAGTTGCAGTATTTGTTCACATCAGTATGAAAAAAAAATATCAGGAGCATTCAAACTCCACAATTCCCAAGAAGAAAGCTTTAAAAAAAATCTTCATACAGATGATAATCTGTCTTACACAATTTGTCAATACCAGTGATCGTCCTGAATCAATCCGCTCTCAACTAACACACACACAAACTCTACAAATTGACACCCACTACTGTAACCCCCCTTCAGACTAAATTTTATGACAAAACATTCTTCAAGGCCCTAATAAGTCATCTTTCACTGTGTCATCAGTGTCAGATTGGTGTAAAGGGGGAAGCAAAGATGTCAGATCATTACATATTTTCACTTTCAAATTTGTTAAATTTTGTAAAATTACTCAGTTTACTGTCAGCAGCATTGGTTTCCACTGCTGATGCAGAAGTAGCAGTGATGTCTTCTTGGACTTGCTCATCTGACAGCTGTGACCAAAAAAAAAGAAGAAAAGAATATATAATTATAGCTTGAATGTTATGACATTTGTTTTAGTTACACATTTTCAGTCAAACTCCATACAACACCCAAAATGTGTCAGATCTATTTACTGCATTATGCATGTGCAGAATCTCAAGCCAGTGAGTTGTTTAAATTTGCAACAATAACTATGCTTTATCTGTCTATCTATCTGTGTGTGTGTGTATGTGTGTGTGTGTGTGTGTGTGTGTGTGTGTGTGTGTGTGTGTGTGTGTGTAAACATTCATATTGCCTGTGGAAGTAGCAAGGATCTCATTGTCTCAGTATCATTGTTACAGCACTTTCTGAAAATGTGCAAGTATTTATACTTGAAAGAAGTATGTGCTGACAAATGTTGTATAGTGGAAATTCTTTGTAGTGTTTGTTTCAGAGGTACACTAGTCAGTTTTGTACTATGTGTCAGAGATGCATATATCTGTGCTGAATAAATAGCACAGCAAAGAATGCGACCAAAAAACAAAGAAATACACACACACAAAAAAAAAAATCCAGTTGAATGATACAACATTGGTGACTGGAAGTTGAAAAAGACCGGCAAGCTGGTGTACTGTAATTCTCCGTTTTAAAGGTTAGAGTGTGCTTTTGGATTCAAACATTAGGCAGATAAGTGTGTGTGAAATGAAGACAGTATAATTATCAATCTTCAGTTGAGAAATCAGACCCAAAACATTCTTAGGCTTGGCTGTTGAATTGAAACAAATATATTCTGAAACATAAAAAATGAATATTCGATTCAAAATGTCACATACCGTGCTTGTTTTGAAGACCTTGTTCGTAAAAAGTGAAGGAATATCATCGCCACAGAGGGTACGGTCCTTTTCAGTTCACGAAGTGATTCTGAGCTCGTCATGCTCTATGCAATCGGTTCATGGCTGGTATTCGTTGCGATGCCGCCTTTTTTCCTTTGAAGTTCGAACAGCACACACAGTACTTCTTTCCTCCCGTTTTCCCCAGACCCATTGTGAAGCATTTACACAAGTACAATCAATGAACTCGCAACATTCACTTTCAGAGACTTCCCACGAATTCTCTTTCCGGCTTAGTCAAGGGCAAATTACTCTATTTTTTTCTAACGAACAAGGCCTATCTAATCTATCTACCTATCTATCTGTGTGTGTGTGTGAATCACACTTCAGATGACTGAAGGGGCATAAATAAGGTACAGTAGTTTTTCAACCATTATGTCAATAAAAAAAACAACAACCCAAAACTAGTAAAATCAACTTAACATATGAGCAGGATAGAATATCAGTCTTAGTTTGTGTAACATCTGGAACATTTTTGAGAGGTTTATACAGACATATTGCTAAATGTTTACCAGTTTGGTTGGTTATTGACATTTGAGAGTCATGAAGAGCTGTGCACTGGAAAATGAAATGTGTTTTGTCCTGGGTTGCAGAGTTACACAAATTATATAAGAGATTTTTAAAGACATCAGTTCTATGTCTTTTTAAGTGTACAGCAAAATCCGAAAGATCACATTTACAGTTTGTCACTGCCTGTTAAACCCTTTCAGCCCTTTGAGCTGTCCTGCCTGTGCAACCCTCCCAGCCTAGCGTATTTTGGCCTGGCTGCATAAACGGGAAGGGGTGCTTCACTTCAGGCTATAGCAACCGCTTAACCAATACCTACCGAACTGCACATAATGACTGAAATAATTTTGACACAATTTGCTGAAGTCTCAAGATGAAGGATGCAATAGTTTGCTTGCAACTATAAATCAAAAACAGAAATAGTATAATGTCAGCTTCTGTCCATGTTTGTAACTATAAATTAATAACAGAAATAGTATAATGTCAGCTTCTGTCCATGTTGAAGGTTGTGGGCTATCTTCTTGATTGAAGTGTCTACCACTTTGTCTGGACAGTTTGCTAATTTCATCTCCTTCACTTTCCCAGAATTATTGGATGAATTATAAGACAAATTGTCAGTATCTGGGTCAAATTCACTGCAAGAATCATCATAATTTCACCGAGTACTTACTGCACAGATGTTTTACTGTATCGATGCGGAAAACTGGATAAAAAACACACTAATCGTTCAATTTTTGGAGTGAAACTTGGCGTGCTAGTGAGGAAGGAAGTTTAGTTGAGTTACTACCCTCACCTATCAGTTTAATGCATACTAATGAGCTGATGAACCAGTTTAAATGAATGGGTTTCTGCCTGTCAGGCGGGCTCAGGCAGAGAACGGTGAGCAGCGGCGCATACCTCTCAGGCGGGTGCAGGGTTGAATGAGTTAATCATAATGTATTTATTTAAATCCATTGAAATATATGGCTCCATTCTAGTTGAGGTTTTGAATGTTCTGTACAAAAAAAAGAAAAAAAAGAAAAGAAAAAAGATACACAAACAAAATTTTGATCCCCATGTGCATTTACCTTTACAGTCAAGACTTACAGCATATATTATAAGCTTCAAATGGCAACGTGTCTTCATTCATGAATACAAGTTAACTTTAGCCAGTACGAAACACATCTCATGAAAGAATTAATGAATAATGGGGATCTCCCCAATTTCTCATGAGCCATACCAGTAGGTGTGCCAACATACACAGTGACATCTTTTAAACAATTAAAGCAAATAAATGTACTTTTTCTATTGGTAAATTTTTCTCGAGTCTTTATAATTCTGCTCCATATTGCAAAATCGGTTGTACCTGTGCATCAAATGGTTTAGAAAAATGTCATACAGAGTTATTTTCAAATTTGTATAAAATGCTCAAAATACCCAAAGCAGCTTTCTTGCCCATGAATCCAAATCTTGACATGTAAATTTGAAACTGAGCTTTGTTGATAAGAAAAACTATGATGTATTTATATGTGTTTGCAACACACATTTTTTGGATACCATAATATTATTTTTCATGAATGGCTAAAATTCCTCTCTTGCGAAAGACCATTATGTTATTTTTTTCCATGTTTACTTTCAGTTTGAGTGTTCCAGCAGCTTTGTAGAGACTGATGATAACAACAACTATATCAGATAACACTGTACCATCTGCGAAAAGAAGTATAAATAGCTTTAAAAGGAATTATATTAAGATTGCATAATCATAATGTCTACCATTATTAATGATCTCTAGTGTTAATTTTTTTATGAAAAGAGAAACTATACCAGACTACAGACATCTCCCTGTTTAACTCCTTTAGCCCCTCGTTAAACCTTCACTTTTAAAAGTTTTATATCCTTAAATATGTGCTTTTTATACACTAGAATGATTTACCCTTTACCCCATTTTTTCTCAGAATTGGCCACAGTGTTTTTCTTGAAATGGAATCAGAGGCTTTTTCACAATCAATAAATACCACGTAAAGTTTAGATTGTAAACATGGTTTTTGTACAACTGCTAGTAACTTACTTACTTAGTAAGGTAAATACATGAACGATGGAAGAGTAGTCTTTCTTAAAACCTGCTTGGTGTTCGCCTGTTATATTATTCTGCTCTGTCCATTTTTGTAACCTGCTATTAATGATAACATATTAACTTTTCCACTGGCATTTGATAATGAAATTCATCTATAGAAGTAAAATTATTATTGTCATTTACATTCCCATACTTACAAAACAGCAACAGAATGGATTCAGTCCAGCCTTTTCAAACAGGTTATTAACCAGTAGAGTGCCTATAAGACATCAGCTGACATCCTACAAAAAGTATTGCCAAAGTGCCTATAAGACGTCTACTGATGTCCTGCATCTGTTCCGATTTTTCCTTCATTGCAGTTTGGTTCAGTTCACATAAGCAGACTCTGAACACTTAGTTTGATGTGTCTGGATTATAAAAATACTATTTAAATGAACTTTCATCAGGTAGAAGACAACTTTCTACTCAATAGCAATTTGCTAACTGACCACGTGATATGTGCGTGGAAAAGAGGGTTGCATCATATGCAAACAAATGCATGGAAAACTGTGTCCAGTAAAGTAAGTACCAGTCAGCAGTCAGCAGATTTACACAATTCTCAAAGCTCTGCTTGTGATTATGGACAGCTTTCGCGATGGAGAAGGATCTCTCTTGTCTGATGATTGGTTTGAAAACGAAGGTAATTGACAACGACAGTTATGAAACTAACAGCCCATTTTATGGTAATTCAGTCTGTCCATCCAATCAGACAGCATTTTTGAACAACTGGCTATGACTGACAGAATTTGTGCAGCCAGTGTTATTTGTCTGTTATAATCAATGTGCAGTATAGTAGGCTATGTTTATAATTATATTCAAATAATGTTTCTTAATTCTTTCTGTTTTTACATTAAGAATACTAGTTCTTACCTGCAGTGTGTGGATGTATGTATGAAACGGTGTATAAGATATTTTTTACATTTGTATCTTCATAATATTCATAAAAGCTGTTGTTGACTTTTACAGTTATGGTCCCCATGTTGTTTACTTGTCTATGTTGTGATAATGCACCTGACCAAATTTCTCCTGTTGGAGATAATAAAGTTATTCTTAGAAGGAAAGGAGAGGGAGTGGAGTGATGTAAGACAATAGGGTCGATGCCAGCCAGAAGTCATCAAGGGGGGAAGAGCGAACTCACATTTCAAAGCAGATAGATGGCAATTGACAACCGCCAATGCACCACGATTTTCACGAAACGCAGTGCTGAACCTGCGCTGGCCATGAAACACGTGCTTTTTATTTTTAACGCCTTTTTTTTTTTTTTTTTTTTTTTGCTGAATCAGAGGGATGACTTGTTTGAAGAGGTGGCAAGCCTGATGCACAGCAGACAATTTAATCGGCCCACGTACAACTTAAAACGAGTGAACGTCATCAAAGAACTTCACCCTCCCACTCCCGAACACTCTTAGCTGTCAAACAGCTTGCCAGTTCAGTTTCTGGGACTGTGATTGACCTTTTACATTGACTACCCTCTCACTCCCGAACGCTCTTAGCTATCAAAAAGCTTGCCAGTTCAGTTTCTGAGGTTGAACTTTTCTTTAAGAATTTTTTTTTTGTTTTTTTGGACAAAGTGCCAGAAATCTGTTTGATTTTTAGATGATTCTTCTATTGACTAACATGTTTAGCATTGTATTGTTATGCAACTTTTGTTTTGTTCCTCAACAAATGTTTATATACAATGACTACCCAGTTAAACCGATCTCACTCTATTCACTTTTGGGTGTGTTTGTGTGTGTGTGTGTGTGTGTGCTGCAAATTGTGAGTCAGTATTGACTGATAATGATGTGTTTATTTAGTCTGATTCTAGTAAAGATGCGACTAGTTTGGTATGTCGGGAGAATAGAGATGTACCGACTATAATTTTTTTGAAAATACCTTTTCTAAGTTTAGATGAAGAAGAAAAGAAAAAGAAAAATTCTATTATATCTATTTGATTGAGCACAGAAAAATGGGCACACATTTGTTCAAGTTGCAAATCTGGATTTTAAAAAATTCATTCATTTATTTATTGATTATTATTATGGGTTTTTTGTTGTTGTTTGTTTGTTTGTTTTTTGTTGTTTTTTTGTTCACCCTCAAATTGTCAAATGATGGCATACGTAACTAGTTACAATGATAATGACTTCCCTTTGTCCAGACTGCAGTCTTCCACTAACTAATAGTTGTTTCAGTGTTTTCCCCCTCCACCTCTCACCCCCTCTCCCTTTCCCTCCTCCCCCCGTCCCTTTTTAATAATACATTGCCATCTTCTCTTCAAGTATGATTTTTTTTTCTCCACTCCCCACCACTGGTTCTCATACAGTTATTTAGTTTCTTTCAAAGCGAAGTAAGTGGGCGCCCAAGGCTTGCTTGTGGTTGTCAAGCAGGTTTTTTTCTTTTTAATCTATTTTGGTTTTCAGAATTCATTCATTGTTAGTTTTTGTGTGTATGTGAGTGATTTTGCTTATTTTTATTTATTTATTTATTTATTTATTTTTATTATTATTTTTTTATTCATCTCTTGTGTACCTTTATAATTCATATTTGAAAATGTGGAACTGTCAGTTTTTGTGTGCTTTTTTCTTTTTTTCTTTTTCTTGTCAGCCTGTTTCTTAACTTTTTGCAGTGGGTTAGACACTGGAGAGTACAGTATATGTTTGAATTATAAGAATAACTATAGTGGTTATAGCTTTTTCAGATTTCAACTTAACCAACATGTTAATGGAGTGCAAAAAAAAAGGGGGGTGGGGGGGGCATTAAATGGACAGCAGTATAACTATTGTGTCTGCTGACTGTCAGGGTATGAATAATGTTGGTAAAAGGAGAGATATTTTTCATAATCTCAGAAGTAAAAAGTACTCCATTTACTTTCTCCAAGACACACATTTTGAACAAAGATCTGAGAAGTTTACATCTGAAGAATGGAGATATAAATGTTTTTTTGCATCTAACAATTCTAATTCTAGAGGTGTTGCAATCCTACAAAATAACAACTTTGAATTCAAAATTAAGAATCTACACAGAGATGAAGGGGTAACTTCATCATTGTCACACCTGAGATTAATAACAAGAATTTTGTACTATGCTATATTTATGGTCCAAGTAAAGATAATCCAGAGTTTTATCAAATGATTACTAAGCACCTAGTAGATTTGAAAGAATCTTATGTAATTGTGGCAGGAGATTTTAATCTCGTGCTAGATCCTTCAAGAGATTATGACAATTATAAGCATGTTAATAATCCCAAAGCCAGAGAAGCAGTAGAAGAAATGATTAATAACCTTGAACTCACTGACATTTGGAGGGATTTAAATCTAAACTGTAGGCATTTTACCTGGCGTAGAACAAACCCTATTCAACAAAGTAGATTAGATTTTTTTTTTTTTTATCTCTGATTATGTTTTATCATTAGTAGAAGACTCTGACATCCTGAGTGGATATAGATCAGATCATTCTATGATCGTCTTGAAATTAAAATTTTGCCCAGAACCAACACGCAATACTTTTTTGGAAAATGAATACATCCTTATTAAAAGGTAAACAATATGTTGATGAAACTAATCAATTAATTGATAGTGTAATAGAAGAATGTGCTCTGTATCTGTATGATAGAAAATCGATTCCAGATATCCCCAGGAGTGAGATCCAGTTTTTGATATCAGATGATGTATTTTTAGATTTCCTGTTAATGAAAATCAGGTAAAAAAAACAATAGCCTATGCATCAATGAAAAAAAAAAAGAAAGCAAATCAGGAAGAACGGGAACTTGATGCAGATATATACATTTTAGAGGAGAAAGAATTAAAACACAGGAAGATTTTGGAAATCTTAACTTTAAAAAGAAGCTCTTAGAATCCTTCGTGAGAAAAGAATGGAAAGAGTACTCCTTCGTTCAAAGGTAAGATGGATAGCCAGAGGAGAGCAGATATCAAAATACTTTTGTAATTTAGAGAAAAGACACTGTATTAGTAAATGTATGACCAAACTTATTGATAAAGATGGTTCGGTTATTACTGAACCAAGGGATATATCAAATCATGTTAAAGGATTTTATGAACAACTTTACAGGGAAAGGGATGTTGAACAGTGTGAAATAGATCACCTTATAAGCAACATGCCAAAATTAAACACTGAAGAAGCCAACAAATTAGAAGGGGAAATAAATTTAGAAGAAGCATGTGAGGCATTAAGAAAAATGAAAAATTCAAAAAGCCCAGGAACAGATGGATTCTCTGCAGAATTTTTCAAAGTGTTTTGGGGCAGTATAGGACCCTTTATTGTCAGAGCTCTAAATACAGCATATTCAAACAGTAAACTCACTCCAACACAAAAAGAAGGCATTATAATTTGTATTCCAAAAGGAGACAAAGCTAGGGAAGACATAAGAAATTGGAGACCAATATCCCTCATAAATACAGTTTATAAGATAAGATCAACATGCATAGCTAACCGAATAAAGACTGTATTACCTACTCTGATTAATGAGGATCAAACTGGTTTTGTTCCTGGGAGGTATATAGGAGACAATATTAGATCGATTTATGATTTGATAGAGTACCTAAATTGTAAGAATCTACCCAGCCTGCTGTTGAATATAGATTTTGAAAAGGCTTTTGACTCGTTAGATTGGAACTTTATGTTTAAGGTATTGAAGGCTTTGGTTTTGGGGAAAGCATAAACAATTGAATTAGAACCTTTTACGCTAATATTAAGTCAACTGTAATTACTAATGGACATGCATCCACATGGTTCTCTGTCAAAAGAGGATGTAGACAAGGTGACCCAATCTCTCCTTATCTTTTTATTCTGTCTGTAGAAATTCTTGCAATAATGATTAGAGAAAATGAAGATATTAAAGGCATTGTAATAAATAATATTGAACATAAAATATCCCAATATACAGATGATACAGAGTTTACTTCAGAAGACGATAAAAAATTATTTGAAATGTGTATATCAGTAATAAGGAGTTTTGGAGCAAAATCTGGATTACACATGAATGCTGGAAAAACAAGTGTAGTGTGGTTAGGATGCAAAAAGAGATCAAAGACAAGATATATGCAACACCTAGGCATGGAATGGAATCCCCCTAGATTCAGAGTGCTTGGCATTTGGTTTACTAATGATCTAAAAGATTGCAAAAACATGAATTACAATGAAAAATTAACAAATAAAATTACTGTTTAAGATATGGACGAGACGACAAATAACACCACTTGGCAGAGTTGCAGGTCTTAAATCACTTATCCTGTCAAAATTAATTTATTTATGGTTACTGCTTCCTAATCCCCCTGGTGATTTTATAGATGATTTGCAAAAAAGGTGCTATATTTTCGTATGGAACAATAAACAGGATAGAATAAGTAGAAAAATAGTGACAAAAATATAAGTAACGGTGGTTTAAATTTTCCTGAATTGAAAACATATTTCCACTCTTTAAGACTAACATGGCTTAGGAAAATTAAAGAGACAAATCATAAATGGAAAAATATGGCATTAGAGAATTATTATTTTATTGATAATATGGAAAATTATGGACCATAGATATTAGGAATACATAAAACAAAAAATAAATTTTGGACAGAAGTTCTTAATGCATATGATAAATTTTATTATAAAACTGAAATACAGAATCCTAGTCAGATGCTTGCTGAACGCATTCTCTTTAACGAAAGAATAAGAGTTGGTCATAGTATTCTTTCTTACAAAAATTGGATTGAAAAGGGTATTTAAAAAGTTGTTGCCTTTATTGGAGAGAATGGACAATTTTTATCTTTTACAGAATTCAGACAAATATGATTTAACAATTGATTTTGTGACCTTTACTGGAATAAAACTGTCAATTAAAAATTTCATACAAAAGTGTAACATACCTATAAATGTTAACACCATAGCAGAGAAAAACTCTGCATTGCAAACACTACATTCTGTTAAAAAAGGAACACAACTGTATCACAACATCATGTGTGATAGTGGACCAGAGCTCAAATGTTGTAGGAAGTGGGAAGAAAAATTACTACAAGAAATCAAATGGAAAGAATGCTTCCTTAAAACAAATTAAAGATATCAATTGAAAATGGCTTCAGATTAGAATAATCCATAGAATTTTAGCAACAAATGTAATCCTTAAAGAAATGGGAATAATGAATGACAATAACTGTAATTTTTGTAATAATGAAAAAGACAGTATTGATCATATCTTTTGGAAATGCCAATTTACACAGTGCTTTTGGAAACGTGTTCAGACTATGTTTAATGAAACTTGTGAACTAACATCAAATTTGAGATTAACTGAAAAACTGGTTTTGTTTGGATGTGGTGGGAACATCAAAACTGATGTGGTATTTGATTTTATTATTCTGGTAGCTAACTCCTACATTTATAAGTGTAAACAGGATAACAGTCAGCCTGACTTGAATATAATTAGAATACAACTTACCTATAGATACAAAATAGAAAAGCACATAGCAAGTATAAATTTTAGACTAAATGAATTCGCTGCCAACTGGTGTTATTACAAAAACCTGCTCACTGAAAACCCCTGACTCCATTTCCTTTTTCTTTTTGGATACTTTTATTTAGCAAAAAGAAGCAGTGCCCAACAAATGATACGTATTTGCACTATTGTTTCATGATAAATTGACATAATTAGTTAAAAGAAGAATTCTGTCTACTAATATTAGAAAACACTCACCATATGTTAACTTGGCAACAATGGGGCAGTTGTAGCTCTATGATGTCTCCTGTGAACTATGTTATTTGACTGTCAAATGTGTGCAGCTAGTTGGGAATCAGGGTGTCACATTATAAGTGGATTTTCTATAGTTTTTTTTTCTTTCTTGTGTGTGTGTGTGTGTGTGTGTGAAAATACCCTTGCTAATTATTACCATGCTTGTGTAATATGCAACTTGTCACAGGAAAATTGTCATGGTGATGATGTTGAAGAGAAAATATAACCTTCATTGCAAGGGGGGAAAAAAGTTAAACCGATTTCTCAATCAAAGAAGGCTACTCACTTGCGTAGCTTTCGTCGTTTATATATAATTTTTTTTAAACATTCCTTTCTTTTCTGACAAAGAGTATTCATATCATGTTTCTCACTAGTATTTCTACTTTACTCTGAAGTCTGCGTAATTTAGTCCTTGCACTTTTACATTTCTGATCAAACCATTCATTGCCAGCCCTATTGTGGCTGATAAATTTCTCCTATTTCATACATTCTGCTTGCTATTTCAAAATGTTGTTAAACGTGTCTAATGCTTCATCAACAACTATGTTGATCAACTGAGTCACTTCATACAGCTTTTGCTGTGTTTCAGAACAACTGGTATTAGTTTGAAAATGCACATCATAATCAGATTTCCATTCAAACTTTTCAGTAATGAATTTTAATCTCTTTCTACATGTTAATGTTTCAGATTGGTTATATGTTCAATAGAAAATTGCAGCAGAAGGTGATCTGATTCTATCCCCTCTTGCACTTACAATCTGCCTCTCGTTTTGATAAATGAATTATAAGATGCAATACAATAATCATTCACACTTCTGCCTGTTTCAGATACCTATGTATAGCATCTATCAGTATCACAATCGCTGTTATATAAACCATTCAGAGTATACAGATCAAGACTGCTATACATGTTGTGTGTGTGTGTGCGCGCGCGCGTGCGTGCGTGCGTGCGTGCGTGTGTGTGTGTGTGTGTGTGTGTGTGTGTGTGCATGTGTGAGTGTGTGTGTGTGTGTGTTATTATGGTTAAAAGCAATAACTAAAGTTGAGTAGAACTGAGTAACCACTTCTTTTTCTGTAAATCTTTGGTTTTACTTAACATTGCGAGTTTTCTTTCTGCACAAAATACTTTGATTGGCTACTCTGTATTTATATTTGTCCTCATCTACTCACTGTCAGTTGGTACACTTCAAACAATCCTCTATTTCTTTCTGAACTTTAAAATGTGTTCTCCATAGAATGATCAAAGCCTGTTTACTCAAAATGCTAATGACAGAATCTTCTGTGTTCTATTGTTCAGTGGAATAGAGGCATGATGGAAGACTACAGTTTTTTTAGCTGTGCTGACTTGGAACTTACACATGGTCTGTCACAGTCCATCTTTGGAACAAACTTTACATTTCTTTTCAAGCTGTTTCTTTGTGACAGGTGTTGGAAAGCATATGTTATTTTATCATTGCTATGATTATAGAAATAATAACATGATATCATTGCCTGCAGAGCATTGTGCTGTATGACTACCAGAATGGACGAGTGGAGGATCGCTGGACAGGTCATGACAGAGAGGTCACAAAGGTAAAACTAGAAGAGTGCAGCTATTGTCTCTACATTTTAAGTCACAAAATTAAGAAGATTATAAGTTAGAAATTGAATGATTGTAGAACACTGTCTTCTTATTTTCATCCCTGCCAAAAAATCTTCAAACTTTCCACAAATTTCTTTCATACTGTATTGATAGGTCATGTAGGAAGGGGGAGGGGTGTGACTGCTTTTAAATTTTGAACTTGAAAATGCATGTTTTTAGTGTATTGTGATGTATGTGACTGGTTTTAAGAGCTAGAACTTGGAAGCTGATTTTCAGTATTGTGATATGGTTTTTATGTATTGTGATATTGGGAGTAGTTTTCAGTATTATGACAGGGTTTTAAGTATTGTGATGTGATATGTGCATTATTTAGGTATTTTGATGTGATTTGTATAATGAGTGTATAATTTGTGGTGATTGCATGTGTGTGTGTGTGTGTGTGTTTGTGTAGTGTGTGTGAACATAAATTAGTGCTTGAGTGTTTGGTTGGCTGTCTGTGAAGCGTTGTGCATTTTATTGTTTTAAAACACATTTTAAGCGTCAGTTCTTACACTGTACGTGCAGTTGAGCATGTTTTACATGGAAAGATGCTTCATAAATCAAAATATTATCATAAGTCATTACTCAGTGAAAAACATCTTTTATTTACCTGTCTTTATACTGAAGAGATGATAAACAGCAGTGGCTTGCAGTTGTGTGCCATTGTCAGAGCAGTAGTTACTGTACTTTGTTACTGAACTGAACTTTTGCAAATAATCATAGTGTATGTCGTTTATCACAGTGCATCACAGCAGTTTCTCTGTGACAGGTTTGCTATGGTCCCAGCTGCAATGGAGTGTTCAGTGCGTCCCGAGACAAGACAATAAAGATGTGGCAGCGAGGAAACTCCCACAGTATACGTGACTTCATGGGACATGAGCTGGTTGTCACTGCCATTCACCTCAACACAGGTAACCACACACTTGACTTCGTGGGACATGAGCTGGTTGTCACTGCCATTCACCTCAACACAGGTAACCACACATTTGACTTCATGGGACATGAGCTGGTTGTCACTGCCATTCACCTCAACACAGGTAACCACACACTTGACTTCATGGGACATGAGCTGGTTGTCGCTGCCATTCACCTCAACACAGGTAACCACACATTTGACTTCATGGGACATGAGCTGGTTGTCACTGCCATTCACCTCAAGACAGGAAACCACACACATGGCCAGTGTGTCTGGTTTAGTGGTTGGTCAGACTGAAGTGGCCCACTGACGTTCACATGATCATGCAATTCAAATTTTTATTTGTTCTCATCTCTCTTGCTTAAATCTTTGTCCAAAACTTCTATACAAACTAAATCTTTCACTATTTTGAATATGGTAATTCCAGTCCTGCCATCTACAATCGATCAAGCGTTGCCGGAACAGTCGTACAAACTTAGAGAGAGAGAGATTTGTTTGTGGTTTCACTCCTTGATGCTCAGAATAGATAAGATTGATTCTGAAACAAGAAGATAGAAACTCAGTTTTATCATCTCCTGACATCATTCATGTCCTGCACAGCTGTGTGCACTGTCGAGACTGCTTGTTAATTGGCACCTTAAAGCACATGGTGTACAACAGTACATAATGTCAGGAGGTTGTACTTTATGTCAACACAGCCTTGGCCTTATTCCTGCACAGATACATAGTAAATCCTAACAGGCAACATAATTCTAAGTCTTTTAACCAGTTCAGTGCCACAGAATTTTGTAAACAAAAAAAAAAGGAAAAAAAAGTGCTCTCCCCTTGCCAGGGAATTTTGAGGATTCGGGGGTAATACATCACAAAAAATTCCAGCATAAAAGCTATGGGTGATACAGAAAGAAAGTAAACATTTTTGTTAAAGAAAATGAGTGTAGATTCTGCTTCTAGGCTCTTTTACCCAATTTGGTTGATCGCAGATAACTGTTAGACATGTAAAGTCAAGATAATAATTTTTGTGCAACAAAAATGTCTATTTCCACCTCTACATAATAACATCTATAAAGAAAAGAAACAAAATACAGCTAGAAATAGCATGCCTATTGTCAGATTATACCTGTAGAAGAAATTAAAACAGGCTATAAGTTTATAAAAACAAATCACAGCTCGTGCAGACATGTAAGTAAATCACTGTCCCAACATTGACAGGGGTGGGTAAAGTCAATGTAAAATGTCAGTCACTGTCTCAGAAACTGAGTTGGCAAGCTTTTTGACAGCTAAGAGCATTCGGGAGTGAGAGGGTGAAGTTATTTGATGACATTCACTCCTTTCAAGTTGCATGTGGGCCAAAGGCAATTAAAGTGTCTGCTGTGCATCTGGCTTGCCACCTCTTCAAACAAGTCAACCATCTGATTAAGCGGGGAAAAAAGCATGAAAAACAAAAAGCACATGTTTCACGTCCAGTGCAGGTTCCACCCTGAATTTCATGAAAATCGTGGAGCATTGGTGGTTGTCATCCTACAGTCTGCATTGAAATGTGAGCACACTCATTCCTAAAAGCCTCGCCCCCTTCATGAACTCTGGTTGACATTCGACCTATCGTCTTACTTCACTCCTCTCCCTCTCCTCCCCTTCTTCCAGTGCTCACTGCATGTATTCTGTCAGTCTTCTTCTTCCTCGTTCGCCTCCCACCAGATGAGCAGCCTGGTGTCCCCGATGAAGGCGGCTGTCCGTCGCAGCCCCCTCAGGCGCCGCACAGCCCGGCCTCCACTGCCGCCTGTGCTGGCCAGCACCTCCCCCCAGATGCTGCATGTGTCCCACAGTCCCGAAGGACGTGGTCGGTTGTCACCGGTCCCTCACCACAAGGGCACCCTCCACTCTGTCCAACGCCAAACCCCATGCGCATGCGGCGGAGCAGGCAGCCACATCCAGTCCCCAGGCGGAAGATCCAGACCCGTTCCCGCCATTCCAGTAAACGGCATCCGTCCTCCAGGCTATACCTGGGGCGCTGTAGGCGCCACCCCATTCCCTGCTGTGCCTCGACGACTGTCTTGACCTCATTGCACGACACCAGTCCGCTGGCCTGCTCCCTCTGTGCACCGTCCCCTACCAGAATGTCCACCCTCCCGTTGTCCCCGATGCCACAGTGCGCCGGCACCCACTGTATCATCACCCTCTCCTCTCCGGCACTCAGGGCAACAAGGGCTGAAGTGAGATGGCCCCGTTCTCTGCAGCGGGAGCTCCCGAGGGCTTGGAGCACGGAGAGAGTGCCTGAGAACACCACCACCTGCCCTGCCGCCCCCGTGGAGCTCCGTGAGACTGCTGCGGCTGCCTCACAGATGGCCTCTCACTCAGCTCGGAAGCCGGTGGAGCACTTTCCCGCTGGGATTGCAATCTCCTCATCTCCGTCCCTGTATCGGAGGAAGATTCCAGCTCCACCATCCCCCGTTGCCCCCGCGGTGAAGACACGGGCCCAGTCCCCCCGGGAGCACTGGCCGCAGATGCACTCCATGGCCAGGGCCTTCCTTTGGGTGTCTGACTGTGTTCCTCTCCTCTCCACTCCGGGAATACTGGTGACGACCGTTGGGAACATCTGCCCCTTCCAAGATGGGTGGGCCAGGACAGGCCTCGCCTCGCGTTCCATCAAGACCGGGGCCTGTCTTTCAAGGCGTCTTGACCGGTGGATGAAGCTGCCTCCCTTCAGCCGGCTCCCGGTGGGTCCGCTCACCCTCTTGTTCACTGGATGGCCTTCAGGGCACCTGAATCTTGCTGCCTGGATGAGGATCCCTGTGTCCCCCCCATCCTCCAGCAACCGCAGCCCAGTGGTATCCTCCATCTTCAGGATTGGGGTGGATCTCATGGCGCCAGTTATGACACGCTGAGCTTGGTTCTGTATCTTGTTGAGATGGTCGAGGTTAGACTTTGCAGTTGATGCCCATGCTGATGTCCCGTACTCAACTACAGTTGGACTCTCCCCATATAGAGTCTCTTTGGGATACGTTCATCAGCCCCCCAGTCCGTCCCTGCAAGTTTCTTCATGATCGCCAGTCTCAGCTTGGCCCTGCTACAGCATCTGGTGATCTGCTGTTTCCAAGTGAGCCTGCGGTCAAAGGTCACTCCCAGGTAGGTAGGTGTAGGTTCCTCTGCAAGCCTTTGGTTGTTCAGTGTCAGTTTCACCTCTTGCTTCTTGCTGGATAGGCTGAAGACTGTGTAGGTTGTTTTGCTTGAGTTGACAGAGAATTCTGTCAGTCATAGCCACTTGTTCAAAAACGCTGTCTGATTGGATAGATGGACTGAATTACCATCAAATGGGCCGTCAGTTTCGTCACTGTCATTGTAAATCATCTTCATTTTCAAACCAATCATCAGATAAGAGAGATCCTTCTCCATTGCGAAGGCTGTCCATAACCACAAGCAGAGTTTTCAGAATTGTGTAAATCTGCAAACTGTGACTATTTGCTTTACTGGACACAGTTTTCAACGCATTTTTTTGCACATGATGCAAACAACCCTTTCCTTGCGTGTATCACGTGGTCAGTTAGCAAATTTTTACCCAGTAGAAAGGGGTCTTCTACCTGATGAATGTTCATTTAAATAGTATTTTTATAATCCAGACACATCAAACTAACTGTTCAGAGTCTGTTTATGTGAACTGAACCAGACTCCAATGAAGGAAAAATCAGAACGTCAGGACATCAGTGGACGTCTTATAGGCACTATGGCAATACTTTTTGTAGGGCGTCAGCTGACGTCTTAAAAGCACTCTACTGGTTAATGAACAAAAAAAACAGAGATTAGCCTGACACATAACACTGTGTTTTTAAGTGCAGTGTCCTTGGGACTTTGCCATCAGTTTCTATATAGCCTTTTTTGTGTGTGCTGTCTGTGTAGAATGCATTGATACAGTGCTTCTAGTGGAAATTTGCACCATTGTTGCATGATAGTGCTGCTCATACACTGATCTGATTTTTATCCTCGGGTTTTCGTTTAACAGTACTGTAGCTTCTTACACTTCTACAGTCTTCTGGAATGCAGAAAGTTCGTTGCAAGTCACAGTATGGTTCCATCCAAATTTGGATACATTTCACCATTTAATGTCAAATTTGTTGAAAGGGTTAACAAAATTAAGGATTAACTCACTTAGTACTGCCAGTTAGCTCCCCTGACTTTCCCCACAGATGACCTATTTGTATGGTTTAGAAATGAAATCACCAAAAAACCTATGTTTGTTTGAATTTATTTACTGACAACTTCCACACTGATCAGTAACACAACAAGTTAGTTGGGGACAAAATATAAAACTTCCTCTCTTCTTATGCTGTCAATATCACACAGTGAGATGATGAAAGTTTCCATATTTTTTGTTCAAAATTTAAGGCACACAGAGTTTGAAACATATTAGATTCAGAAGAGCCCCGATAGGGCCCCTTTGCCTAATTCTGCTGTCTGCCTTATGATTGAGGAAAAAACTGGTAAGACGCCATTGTTGACATGCACTGTTCACCTGAACCAGTCAACGTGAAACTCTCCTGCTTGTGAGCACAGCAACACACTGCATTCATTGGTTGCAGTGGAGATTAGAAAGGTCAGTTCAGATATTCTTAGCTTATGACATCATTATGCAAAATAGGTACCATTCCAAAAATTCAAAACCATCTAAAGCTTTGTTGGGTTTTTTTTGTCTGAAACAGTTGTAAACAGTAGGGCCTTGATCGGGACCCATCATTTGGAGTGAGTTAAAGAAATGGACAAGCCCAACTGAGTTTTAGAAGTTAAAAAAACCCAGCCAATTGTAAAGAGAAGGAGACAGAAACTGAGAGAGGGGAACAGGTATTAGAAAAGTCTGTCCAATGTCCATTGTGTGTGCAGACAACACAATGCTGTGCAGTGGCTCAAGGGACAATACAGTTCGCATCTGGGATGTGGAGACAGGAACATGTTTGAGGCAGAACAATATTCCTCAAAATCTGGTAAGTGTTTGTGGGTTCCATGCTTGTGTGTGTGTGTGGGTGTGTGACTAGCCAAGATGTTTTATTGCAAAAGACTGTAGGGCAGATTTTTTTTGTTTGAAATATTTTCTGTTGTTTAGATAACAGAGAATGGCAGATAAAAGACTATATACCCTATGACCTTTACTCAAAAACAAAAAGTTAAGCAAAAAAGTGGATAAATATCATGTCATTGAAAGAAATTAAAGTGTTTGGCTCATGACTCTTCAAACAGGAGCAAGTACATTGTTTACAATTTTGATGAGACTCGCATGCTTGGGACTCATCCTGTCAGCAATGTTCTGTATCTCCTTCTCTGAACCTTGGTGAAATGAGATTTGTCAAACATGAGTTCACAGTGTAGTTACTACTTTTTGCGGACTTGTCAGTGATGTCACTGATTTTACTGAAGAAAGGAAATACAAGACGAAGAAGTCCAGATACAGAGTGATGACTGATATCCTGACCTCTGAGCTCAGTTTTATCTCACTGACCAGCATACTCAAGGGGTTGACGTTTTGAAGAAATGCATTTTCAAACTCACATAAAGACAGAGATTGATATTTTGAGTCTGAGACTAATTCTGAGTTATTTTTTCTTGGACACACAGTGACAGAATTTACAGTTTGCAGGGCTATGCCTCAAGTGGTAAGACAGACCGCACAGTCAACAGTCATCCACATCACAGTTACATCCTTGGGAGTGTTGCTCAAACTGCCGGACCAACATTGCAGTTGTCTGTGCCTCTCAAGCCTGAATGACAGCAGGACATATTACAAAAGGAAATGTAGAATACAACCATATCCTGCTGTCTCAAATCACTAGTAAACCTCCACATCATCTTCATCCCCATCCATCATCAAACCAGAGAGGCAAGGCCTTCAAGACTCACTTGTGATACACTTAAAAAAAAAATCTAATCGTTAAAATGTGTTCTATATTTGTTATTATAAAGCTTCGGGTTAAAAAAAAAAAGAAAAAAAAAGTCCTGATGGCAGATTCGAACCCCACGTGTTCGGGTGAGAAGAAACTGTCTTACCCAATACACTATCGTGCCTCCTTAACTGACGTTCAAAACTTTAAAATTTAGACATGCTTTTTTAAAGGGCAATTAATCGATTGCGGTATTCACAGTGAGAACGCTGTTTAAATCATATTATTCTGGTGTATCTTGGGCTTTCAAAAAATCTTTAAGGGCAATTAAAAATTCTTTTTAAGTCAGCAGTAAAGGAGATGTGGCTGTCGCGGCAATCACACTGCAACATTTAGCCCTTTTCTCAGGATCTAGATAGATGTACAAGTTTAGTTACACCTGCCGGGAATGTATGACACGGTTGATTCAATTTCTCTTTTATGTTCATTCTAGTTTTATAGCTTTAAAGTTGATATGAAAATTTAGTATTTTGTTAAACTAATAACATGTAGAGCCAAGTACAAGTACTTCTAAATGTCGTATGAAGTGAAAAGGACTTCATTTTTAGAAAAGTCAAGACTGGAAATTTTTACGTTTCATCAAGGGTATTAACTCTCATGGTTTATTATTTCTAACTGTGAATTCCAACTGATTTTGTTGATATTTTTATGGCAGTTTGGGGCATAATCCAGTAAGTGATGAGGCGTTCACAAATCTTTCTTTGAATAAATATTTAACGGTCTCCTTATCCAACTTTCCATCACATGTTATCGTGTATTGTTGATTGACTATAGGATTGAATGGGCAGGTCAACAACTTGAAACAAAATGGCGTCCTTCGCATTCGCAGAGAAAATGAGCAGGCGCTTTGAATATGTATAAATATGTGTACGCAGTTGACTTTTGCCCATGACCTTCAGGGCTCAGCCAGTAGACCTGTAAAGTCCACTCGTAGTATTGATTTTAATATTTTCTGAAAAAGACCACTTGGGCGAATGAACATAGTGAAAGCCCTGTACACTGAGAGTAAAACACACAAGCTTTTTATGTATTGAGTATAATTTCAAAATGTAATGTTTAAGATGAGAAAGATCAGTTTAAAGCAAATGAACCCCCCTAGCATTAATTACAGATTAATTTTCCTTTTTTACTATCTGCAGCAAAGACATGCACCAGAAATATAACTTCCATGCTTAGCAAAAGAAGCTCCTGTTTGGACAAAAAATGATAAAAATGACTGCTCTTGTTGTTGTGTCAGAATTTCAGCAGATCAAAGTGCCAAGTTTAGAGAATAAAAAATATAAAAATATAACAGTATATTCAGTTTGCATATAATTTGGCTTCTTTTTTTAAATTTTTTTCATGCCCATCCCAGAGGTGCAATATTGTTTTAAACAAGATGACTGGAAAGAACTGAATTTTTCCTATTTTTATGCCAAATTTGGTGTCAATTGACAAAGTATTTGCAGAGAAAATGGCAATGTTAAAGTTTACCACAGACACACACACACTCACACACACATGCACACACACACACACACATACACAGACAACCGAACACTTGGTTAAAATATAGATTCACTTTGTTTACACAAGTGAGTCAAAAAGGAGTCTTATCATGTTGCTTTTTATGCTTGCTATCATGGTGATGACAGTTTCAAGTTCTCCTCGAGTTGCATGTGGTGAGTTGATGTTGAGTATCTGCAGTGTTGACAGGCTAATGGAGACTGTCACTGAAGCGACGTAGTTTCAACATTGGGAGAGGCGCTCCATTAGTTTGGCTCAGCGACTAAATGATTATTGTCATCAGAAGGGTGTTTAGTAGGTGGTGTCCTGCATAGTTTGAATCAGAACAGCATTACCAAACCCTTTTAAAGTGACAGCAGCAACGCAGGTTCTTCTCTGGTGTGTGACCTGACATTGATAGTTCCGTGTCGACTGCCAGCATAGTGATGAAGACAGGATGAATCTGTGTGTGGCTGTATAGTGGATGCAGAATGAGAAGACCAAATTGATGTGGAAAATAAAATAAGATAAAATTGTGCATTTAGTATTGAGAAATCACACATGTGCATGCACACACAAGCACGCACACACAGAGACACACGCACACACACTCACTCTCTCTCTCTCTCTCTCTCTCTCTCAGTTGATAGTTATGAACATCTTATGAAAGTGTTTCTAGTTTGGTTGAAATAATAAACAATTTTTCAACAACTTGCCACTGGGGGTTTCTTGACGCATTCCTGTAAAGTTTACTTTTTATATCGAGAATGTATGCTGTGTCTCCTTACAGGTAAACATGTCTTTAAACTTGGTGTATTTGTCTTTGTAGTCTGTGTTGCTTCACATAAGATCCTGTGAAATGAAGAGCTGGGTGTTAGTATCAGAACCAGTTCAGCTGATGTCCCATTCCATTCATTGATTATCTGTTGACTCACATGTTCTCTGTGTTCAACATCATAAAAAGAAATTATGAGTGTGTACCTGTATCATACCATCTGGAATAAATTTCACCTCCCAAATTTTCATGTTGAAACAAAATTTCAGTTTAAATCTGGTCTCAAAACACATCTGTACAAATCTGCTGTCATAAATGTCTAGATTTTGACATCTGGTGTGGAGGTAGTGTGTGTGTGTGTGCAGTTGTTTGTCCTTTGTCATTGACATATTCCATTTGTATTGCAAGCACGTCTTGATTATAGAGTCCTGTGTTGATGATTTTTGTAACCACTTCCCCCCATATTGACGTTGACTGTTAGCAGTCTGGGCCCTTGTGCAAAGGAGGCAGAGTGCATCATAAATACCCATTTTTATTATTGATTATTAGGTGACGGATGTCAAATGGTTGCCTGGATCACACCTCATTGTACAGGCAGGTGAAGACAAGGAGGTCAGGTAGGTAATTGTGTTTGTATTGTATGCATTTGTTATGAGTTCATTTGTGGCAGTCATTTAATGCTAAGAAGGCCAAATAGGTGTTTTTTTCACTTTTTTTTTCACATTGTTCTCACACGTATGCCTCATGGAAGAAAGGGAATAAGAGTTAACATCATGGAACAAGAAATAAAATACAAGCAACCAAAAAATAACTATAATAAAAGAAAGTTTGTTTGTTTTTTCAAATCCACAAGAATGTGTGTGGATGTTTTGAACCTAGCTGAAATGGAACTAAAAGAGTGACAGCTGAGTCCCACTCTCCTGTGTTGATGATTTTTTTTGGGGGGGGGGGGGGGGGGGGGTGGAGGGGGGAGGGGGGGTCTTATTTGATTTTTTTTGGGGAGGGCTTGATTTCTATTCTATTAATTCTTTTTGTTTGATACTGTGTTTATAAACATTAACCCAAGGCATTGTTTGATACTGTGTTTCAGAACACTAACTTGAGGCATTGTTTGATACTGTGTTTATGAACACTAACTTGAGGCATTGTTTGATACTGTGTTTATGAACACTAACCTGAGGCATTGTTTGATACTGTGTTTCTAAACGCTAACCTGAGGCATTGTTTGATACTGTGTTTCAGAACATTAACCTGAGGCATTGTTTGATACTGTGTTTATGAACCACTAACCTGAGGTATTGTTTGATACTGTGTTTATGAACACTAACCTGAGGCATTGTTTGATACTGTGTTTCTAAACGCTAACCTGAGGCATTGTTTGATACTGTGTTTATAAACGCTAACCTGAGGCATTGTTTGATACTGTGTTTATGAACACTAACTTGAGGCATTGTTTGATACTGTGTTTATGAACACTAACCTGAGGCATTGTTTGATACTGTGTTTCTAAACGCTAACCTGAGGCATTGTTTGATACTGTGTTTCTAAACGCTAACCTGAGGCATTGTTTGATACTGTGTTTCTAAACGCTAACCTGAGGCATTGTTTGATACTGTGTTTATGAACATTAACCTGAGGCATTGTTTGATACTGTGTTTCTAAACGCTAACCTGAGGCATTGTTTGATACTGTGTTTATGAACATTAACCTGAGGCATTGTTTGATATTGTGTTTATGAACATTAACCTGAGGCATTGTTTGATACTGTGTTTCAGAACATTAACCTGAGGCATTGTTTGATACTGTGTTTATGAACCACTAACCTGAGGCATTGTTTGATACTGTGTTTCTAAACGCTAACCTGAGGCATTGTTTGATACTGTGTTTATGAACATTAACCTGAGGCATTGTTTGATACTGTGTTTCTAAACGCTAACCTGAGGCATTGTTTGATACTATGTTTCTAAACGCTAACCTGAGGCATTGTTTGATTCTGTTTGAGATGGATCCATCAATTTTTATGTCAGGAATTTGTTTTTGTTTTTAAGAGACAGACATTTAGTGCACAGTGATATGATTTACTGGATGAGAGGAATACACAGCTGGACAGTATCTGATCAGGAATGAATCAATTTGGTAAAAATAGGATTTTTGCTTAATTCTTTGCCTCTGACAGATTTTTTATTTTTTTTTATTAATTTTTGTAAATTTTGGAGAAATTTGGTGTCAGCTGTTTTTTAGAAGATGCACTGGAAAGACTGTATAGATGGGGATTGTAGTGTCTGATTCTGACAGACGAAGGTACCACAGTCTGTAATTCCTACCTTGTCTTGTCCAGACTACATTGTGGCATTGCCCATGTGGCTGGCTGCCCTGAAAAGTGTTGAAATTAGTCATGAACCTTGTCCTGAAAGAAAAACCAGACCATGCATTGGCTCCCTGTTGAAACAGGCATTCAGTATAAAGTTTCCATCCTTTGCTAATGTTCTGTCTTGTCCAGCCTATATGTCTGATGTTCTATGTGCCTATGTACCTTCTGGACCACACCATTTATATCCATAGAGCTCCTCACTCTCTGCATACCAAAGACTCAGACAAAAATCTTTGGAGCCTCTCAGACAAAAGTCTTTGGAGAACATGTCTTCTCCTTTACTGCCCTGAGACAGTGGAACAAATAACCGCAAAATATTACCACATCAGATCATTGGTTGCTTTCAACTAAGGACAAGAAAGCAATGGAAGGGGATGTGCTTGTTTCAATGACACACCTGAATTAACAAACCCCAATATTCTTCTGAGCATCATTATTTATGTGTGTTGCTTACAAAGTAGATTGAATGTCGAAAGTGTTTCCCAGAAAAGAGTTTGTATGTGGATGTGTGTGTGCTTAATTGTGTGTTTGCATTTACATGCATACTTGTATTGCTGTATGAGTGTTAATTGTGTGAATGCATGCACATGTTTGTGTGAAGATTTATCCATATGCACACATGTGCAGCTCACCAGTCCTTCTTCTGCGTTCACTTGTATGCACACGAGTGGGCTTTTACGTGTATGACCGTTTTTACCCCGCCATATAGGCACCCATACTCCGTTTTCGGGGGTGTGCATGCTGGGTATGTTCTTGTTTCCATAACCCACCGAACGCTGACATGGATTACAGGATCTTTAACGTGCGTATTTGATCTTATGCTTGCATATACACACGAAGGGGGTTCAGGCACTAGCAGGTCTGCACATATGTTGACCTGGGAGATCGTAAAAATCTCCACCCTTTACCCACCAGGCGCAGTCACCGTGATTCGAACCCGGGACTCTCAGATTGACAGTCCAACGCTTTAACCACTCGGCTATTGCGCCCGTCGCAGCTCACCAGTGACTCAGCTTAGCTAGGGTTGAAAATGTAAAGACAGTACGAAATGATCAAGTTATGTAGTAGCATTGATAAAATGGTTGTACAGTTGGATAGTTTGTTTGTTATGCTTGGATAGGAAAAGTCCACGTAGTGAACTGTTGTCTGGTTGTTTGTCACTTTCTGCGCCTGAAAAAAGTTTCACCAAGAGTGAAATTGGATGACTGATTTTTGTTTTCTTCTGTAAGCATCCGACCTGGAACACTCTGCCTGTTTTCTTCAGTCACATCACTGTTATGTTTTGTTGTCTGTTGGATGCAGAATCTACGATTCACGAACCATGGGGACGGTGCAGAGTTTCACCAAGAAGCAGTACATACAGATGTGCTGTGACGTCAGTCCGGATGGCCAGTGGTGTCTCACCTGTAGTAATGGCTTTGGAGGGAATGGCTGTGAAGCCACAGTGAGTCCTGCTGACATGTATTTGAGGCTGCTTAGTGTAGTTATTTGTGCATGGATACTACTCCCAGAAATACACACACACATGCACACTCTCATACACACACACACACACACACACTTTCACACACACACACACACACACGCGCGCGCGCGCACACACCTCTCTCTTTTACTTGGAAGATTTTAGACTGCCATACAAAGCTTACCAAATGTGAAATGTATAATAGGGGTAAACATAACTGAAATATT
Organism: Babylonia areolata; assembly: GCF_041734735.1. Classification (NCBI taxonomy): domain Eukaryota; kingdom Metazoa; phylum Mollusca; class Gastropoda; order Neogastropoda; family Buccinidae; genus Babylonia; species Babylonia areolata. Next base: position 16,088,236 of record NC_134906.1, on the reverse strand, counting down.
GTGTGAAATCTGCTTCTGTATTCATTCAAAGTCTTTAAATATCAGGAAATTGTTACTTACAATGCTCATGATTAATATGATATTTTCACTGTTCTATTGCTGTTGTTATTGTTTTGAATTTTGTTCCCATGTTGATAATTGCTATAACAATTATTGTTTATCTGTTCACATTCCCCTTCATGAGGAGCCTAGGCCAAAAATAAATAAACCATATGTCCAGTCTTTCTCTTTCTCACTCACAATGTATTATTAGCAAATCATTGAGTGGTCATTAAGTACACATTGAAAGAGTCTGAACAAAATCTTAGCACTGGTTAGATTCTGAGAGATACATAATTGTATAATAGAAATGAAAAAAACAAAAACAACAAAGCACTTGTGTCACATTCATTGACCTAACATACGCTAGTCTTATTAAGTCCTGCCGTGAATAGATGTTCCTTTAGGTTGCTCAGAATTGTAGAGTCTGCAAGGATTTGAGGGGCACAGATGTGTGTTATGGTTCTGATCAGGGTCTGGTGTGGAGAGAATCAAGGCTGTGTCCTGCCTCCCTCTCTGTTTAGCAATCCACATTTTCAGCTGCCATCCTCAGACTGCCCACCCATTTGTCACCCTAAAGTGTTTGAGACTTACCTTTTTATATGTCTGCTTACTCATGTCCTGGATCTCCTCTCTCTTTCTGACACTGTGTCTTACAGCCTTTGTCTGTCTGTCACATGTTTTGATGGATGAACCAGCTTAGTTTGATTATGCGTTACCAACCTTTGTCACATTCAAGAGAGTTTTGCTTCTTTGATGAATTAACTTTAAAAGACTAATTACAAATACCTGAATATGATTAGGGTTGCAGCCTAATTCACCTCTTTTCTCCTTGCAGCTGTGGCGGTTATCTGATGGATCCATAGAGAATGAGTTCAAGGGTCACAGGGAAGCCATTGAAGCATGCTTGTTCCTGCCATCTGGTCAGAAGTGTTCTCTTGTGGCTACAGCTTCCAGAGATTGCAGTGTGCGTGTCTGGGACATGTACACAAAGGGTAAGAGTCATTTTATTTTGACCTCATCTATATCCATGTAAAAAAAGAGAAAACATCAAAACATAAGTACATGACTTCTTTACTGATTAAAATTTTTGACTGACGTATAGGAAACATTTCTCTCTTCCAGAAAGTATTGCGTTCCCAGCTATTTGTTCTGTGAAAGTACAGACACAAGGCACAACACATGTGTCTGGGAAAAAGTGGGAGGGCAGTAAGCTGTATTGAACCTGTGCTGTCCTACTGCACTCTGTCTTTCTGGCTGCAGTTTTTGTCTGCCTCTGCTGATTATGCATGCTCTCTCTGAAGGTAATTTCAGTGTGCCTGTAGGTGTTTGATTTAGCCTTCACGTTTTGTTTCCCTTCAGACAAGACCATTAACCACAAGAAGAAGCTTGCTGACAACTGTGCTTGTGTCAGCTGACTGGTGCTGGCCACATCAGGCAGACATCCTGGCTTTCTGTGTGTTGTCATACTGTGGCCTGACTAAGAATGGTTTCTGTCTTGCAGACTGGTGTTTTTGATTACAGAGTAAAACAGAAAATCATACATACCCACACATTGAATACATCACCCATACCTTTCCCAGCACATGTTTTAGAGCACGTTTTGTTATGTTTATTATTTCATGAAAACGTGTGAACAAACAACTGACTTTTTCTTGTCTGCAAAATGTGAGGTTTTTGTCATGGCAAGCTTTCAATCTTCACTCTGCAGTCAGTGTGTGTCTCATTTGAAATCTCAGATTGTGCAGGTTAGAGAAATTTTCTTTTTGCTGAATTGGAGTATCAGAAAATGCTCATGTATTTTTCTGAAATTTGTTCAGGCATTCATCGTGACTGTATTTCTGTGTTGTAATTTTTCTTAGGTTACCTTTTATTTTATCTTTATTTTATTGTCTACATTCTTTCTTCTCTCACCCACCCCACTTTACCCTCTACTAAAATCATCATGTAGCATGTGTGTGTGTGTATCTGTGGGTGTGCGAGCAAGTGCATTTTTTAGGGCATTTTTTTGTGTCTTTATGTGTGTGTGTCTGTGTGTGTGTGTGTGTGATTGTTCTTTTCTGCAATTTGTAGCATCAGTATCAGTAGCTCAAGGAGGTGTCACTACGTTCGGACAAATCCATATACACTAGACCACATCTGCCAAGCAGATGCCTGACCAGCAGCGTAACTCAACGCGCTTAGGCCTTGAGAAAAAAAAAAAAAAGAATTAGAAAAATAATAATAATAATAATAATAAAAAAATAAAAAATAAATAAATGAATTAAATTAAATTAAATAAATAAATAAAATAGATTAAAGTAAAATACAAATAATAATAAAGTGAAATAACAAACAAACAAACAAACAAACAAAAATGTGTAGTATTGTTTTGGTATATAGATACACATATATGTGTTGTTTTTTTCATGTGAAGAGGTATGTTATTATGCACTGTTGTATGTGATGTTTCATGTGAGGCGCTTAGAGCCCATTGTATGGGGGGTTTGCACCATATAAGTACCATCTATTACTATTATTGTCTTTTTTTTTTTAATGTGGACTTTGTTTACGTTAACCAGTTCATTTTGCCTATGTAGGATAGAATAAAGTAGAATAGAAAAAAATTGAAAGTTTTATTGGCATGAAACCTCAGTGTGTGATTTGAGTGTACATGGGTGTATGTGTGTGTGCGTGTGTGTGTGCATGTGTGTGTGTGTGTGCATATTGTTATGGTGATGTGGGCCACATTGTGAAAGATGACATTGTCAGTGCAGTGGTATGTGTCACTGTGTTTCAGAATGTGTATGTGAGCAGAACTTTGAAGGTACAGGGCCTCTAACTTCAATGATTGCCTACGATGATGGCAGGTATGTTTTGATGCAATTGTTGCTTTGTTGTTCAACCTTTATGTAGGCTTATTTGTGTAGCATGAGAAACTACCACATTAAAGTAACGTTTTACATTATAATAATAATAATGATATTTATATAGCGCTGAATCTTGTACAGAGACAAATCAAAGCGCTTTCGCACCAGTCATTCACACGCACTCTAAAACTGGAGAAACTGAAGACCAGGAAGAGGCAGGGAAGGGAGGCTATTTTGGGAAGAGGTGGGTTTTAGGGCCAGACTTGAAAGAGCTGAGTGTGGAGACCTGACGAAGCGAAAGAGGAAGTTCATTCCAATTGCAAGGTCCAGAGACAGAGAAAGAATGGCGGTCAGCAGTCGAGTGTTTGAATCTGGGTATGCATAAACAGAGTGGATCTGAAGCCGATCGTAGTGAGCGAGATGGAGTGTAGAGGTGAAGGCAGCCGCAGAGATAGGAAGGGGCAGATTTGTGAATACATATATAACATAGAATGCTGATCTTGTACTTTATTCGGTGTGAGACAGGGAGCCAGTGGAGATGTTGCAAAAGATGAGTGATGTGCTCAGATCTTTTCTTCTGAGGACGAGTCGGGCAGCAGAGTTTTGTGTGCGCTGAAGGGACTGACTGGATGAAGCACAGATTAACATCAAAGAAAGGGGGTGACAAGGGAAACGCCCCACAACTTCACTGACAGCACCCAACAGCACACATGCTGGATCGGCGACCCGTCTCTCCTCAAAGCTCGGCATCAACAGCACAGAGGAATCTTTCTCTCCTAACTTCATAGATTTATGAACTCGGCTCAGAGTTAAAAAAAAAATGTTCAGGAGAAGGGACATGCCACACACATATCCCCAGATATGAATGTGCAAAAGTACGAAGGAGAGAGGGAGGTGAAGGAGAGAGATGAAAAGAGAGAGGGGGAGAAGGGAGAAAGAGGGGGGGGAGAGAAAGGGGGAGAAGGGAAGGAAAAGAGTTGCACAGAACACTCACAACGATCGTCAACGTCTTGGTTGTATTGTTGTTTCATTGATATGACAGATCAGGCCTTGGTTGTATTGTTGTTTGATTGACATGATAGATCAGGCCTTGGTTGTATTGTTGTTTGATTGACATGATAGATCAGGCCTTGTTTGTATTGTTGTTTGATTGACATGATAGATCAGGCCTTGTTTGTATTGTTGTTTGATTGACATGATAGATCAGGCCTTGTTTGTATTGTTGTTTGATTGACATGATAGATCAGGCCTTGTTTGTATTGTTGTTTGATTGACATGATAGATCAGGCCTTGTTTGTATTGTTGTTTGATTGACATGATAGATGAGGGCCTGGTTGTGTTGTTGATTCATTGATGTGATTGATGAGGGCCTGGTTGTGTTGTTGATTCATTGATGTGATTGATGAGGGCCTGGTTGTGTTGTTGATTCATTGATGTGATTGATGAGGGCCTGGTTGTGTTGTTGATTCATTGATGTGATTGATGAGGGCCTGGTTGTGTTGTTGATTCATTGATGGGATTGATGAGGGCCTGGTTGTGTTGTTGATTCATTGATGGGATTGATGAGGGCTTGGTTGTGTTTTTGTTGCAGTATACTTGTGGGAACCTTCAACATGGGAGTGCAAGTGCTGTCACTGAAGGGCTGCTCTTGTCTTTCAGTTGTGTCCAGTTTCTGAGCACACATTGAGCTGTGTCACCATGGGAAGAGAGGTTTGACATTGTCCTGTGCATGTGTTCTGTGTCAGGGAGGGAACCCTGGCTGAGGTGCAGTCAGTTCACTTCAGGTGTGCCAGTTTTTGCAATATGTTTTTTCTCACTTTTCACCCCCAGCTTTCTCGTCATGAGGATTACTACTGGTAGTCACTGAATGTGTCCTTGTTCTTGGTCACTTTTTTGAGAGAAGGAAAAATCTCTGGCAGACTCTCCCCTGCACTCCTGCACATCAACTAGTTCAAATTGATTAAGGAAATGATGTTCTGCAGCCTTTTTTTTCAGAGAAAGAAAGACAAATTGATTTAAATGAATGCAAATGGTGTTGTGCTTTCATGAAAATCCTTCACATCTTTTTCAAAGCAATTCTTTAATAATTGTTTGAATTCCATTTGATATAAATAGTATAGTTAGGAACAGATAAATGTTTATGAAATGTGACGAGCCATCAGACCTCCTTTTTCTCCCTTCTGTCAGCATTGTTACCTCTTTTCTATTGTGTTTTCTGTGCATCCTTCTAATCAATCAGTGTTTCTTACTGAAAGGTCTAGTCCTCAGATAAGATTTTTTCCCCATGTTTGAAGCAGTGACGACCAATCACGATGATTTGGGTGTTTCCAAATTTGGGCATAGAGAAGCAGAAACTGGGAAAGAGAATGTTAGAGGTCAGTGAATGGATTTTTGGGTTTTTTTTACCTTTTCTGCACGGTGCTTACAGTGATTTTTTTTTTTAACCAGTTTCTCTTCAGTATGGAGTTTGGATTCACTTTTTATGATTGGTTCTTCCCCATCAGTGTCTTTTTTGCTTATTTGTGCAGTGATTATTTGGAGAATAATGTGGACTGGGAACAGCAAGATGTTCATGTCTGCTGTCAGGATTTGATGAATCAAAATGAAAGAGGCCGTTGTCGATGTGTGTCAGATACTCCAGATCTGCCAAATTCATTGTATTATAGAAATATACAGAAACTACAGATTCTTTACTTTTGATGCTTGCTGGTGTTTTGACAGTGTGTTAGCAGTGTTTTTATTACAGACTTTGCATCAAACAGTTGCTCTGTGAAAAACTTTAAAATGGTATAATAGAATGTGTGTTTATTCTTGTTAAACATTTGGTTGAGTGCCAGTTGTGAATGTTGTGAATAACGAGGATTTTTAATCTTTCTTTTCTTTTGTCTTTCTCCTTTTTTTGTCTTTCTTTGTAATATTTGATCCACGCTTTTTCCAATCATTTTTTTGTTTGTTATTGTTTGATTTTTTATTGTTGACCAAATCCAGCATTTGCTTGCTAAACCAATGATAAAATTGGTCATTGTGTTTAAAGTAACCTATGGAATGTTGTCAGTTATTTCATCGTAAGTATGTCTGTTGAGTTTCCATTGATACAGGAATTTTAAGACAGAATGAACTTTTTGCTGACATTGTCTTGTTTGCGTCTGATCTTGAAATCCGTTTTGTGCCTGTGATAATCTTTTGGGGGTTGTTGTTATTGTTGCTGCTGTTGTTTTTGTAGAAGTTGTTGAACTCTTTCACTGCCCATGTCTGTACAATGGAACACTTTGGTCATGGATGTTTTGGAGAAGTCAGTTGTGATTATTGATGTTTTGGTCAGGTCAGCTGAAAGCACCAGTCTTTTGCTTCATGAAACACCACAGTTGTGTGAAACACTGGATCTCATTGAGGAAGTGGATATAAGTAAGGCTGAAGAGTGTGAAGTTGGCATTCTGGTGTGACCACCCACTTCAATAAAAAAAAACAAAGGGGTAGTTCTCCTAGTGTCCCTTCTTCCTTTGTCCTGTAGCCAGCATGTCCTGATGACCAGCGCTGTGAGTGCTGTTTGTCCAGCCAGGGAACACAGCTGCTGCTATGTCTGTGTTCATTGGGTTGCACAGGTTGTCATGACACAGGATGGCTTCACTGCTGACAGCTGCATGGTGTGGCTTTTGTTTGGAGAACATGTCATGTCAGCACCCTGTACAAGGTGTGCTTTGCACCTCACAACCATTTGGTCACAGAAAGAGTTGAACACTTGGGTTTTTAAACCAGTTTGATTCAAACAGCTGAATAAAAAACAAGCCTGAAGAAACAGTTGTACTGGGCTCTGTGTGAGTGTGAATGGGGTGCATGGTGGTTTTGAGATGTTTTTATTATCTTTTAAATAATGTTTTTAACCATGACATAACTATGTGTGCCCCACTTTGCTATAAACAATGAGAACAACACTATTCACACACACTGATGGTAATCTGCTATAAACAATGAGAACAACACTATTCACACACACTGATGGTAATCTGCTATAAACAATGAGAACAACACTATTCACACACACTGATGGTAATCTCAACATAGCGTGAATTCCATTCTGTTCAGACACAGCAGGAAACAAGGATAGGAAAACAAAAACACATACAGGTAGAAAAAAAAAAAAAAAAAAGTGTGGCACCATGCTGTCACATGTGCTGTCCTTGGAGAGAGGAACCACAGTTCACACAGAGAAATCTGTTGTGACAAAATACAATACAATACAATACAATACAATACAAATTACAATACAAAATGTTTACCATGGTCTTTCAGGAGAGGAAAAAATTCACTTCAGAAGTGAACTGACATAAATGAAAATTTCTAGAAATATTTCACACTAAAGCTTGATAGCCTGGGGAGCAGTTCCCACCCACAAGATTGATGGCCACATTGACGCATCTCGGTTTGCGTACAAATTGAAAAATGTCAGTCAACAGTGAAATACGTTGAAGATTTTTTCTTTAGAAACAATAACAACAAAAACCCCAAGTGATCGTGGTAGATAAAGAGCACACAAGACAAAGAGCACAAAGAGATTTGCACCAGTGTTAAAAAGTACTGTTGTAGTGTTTTTCGTTCACTCATTCTTGTGTACCACTGCATGATACACAAGGCTGGAACACATTCAGTGAATGCACCACAGCCGCAAAGCAGTAAAATCAGGTGAACAAAACTTGGAGCAATGGGGGCAAGGGGGAGGGAAGGAGGGACTTCAGATGATAATTACATGACTTTTTTTCTTTACGTAACACAACCAACATCGGCTTGCCATGATTCTGTCATGGTTGATGCATGCTGGGTATTTTCGTGTCTCCATAACCCACCGAACACGGACATGGATCATCATCCACATTATCATCATCATCATCATCATCATCATCATCATTGACATCATCATCATCGTAATCATTATTAACATCGATACATATCGACATCATCATCATCATCATCATCGACAATCATCAACATTATCATTGACATCATCATCGACATCATCATCAATATCATCATTATCATCATCATCATCATCATCATCGACAATCATCATCATCATCATCGATATCATCAACGACATCATTAACATCATCATCATCAAGGACATCATCATTGACATTATCATCAATATCATCATCATCCACATTATCATCATCATCATCATCATTATTATCATCGACATGATCATCATCATTGTCATCGTCACCATCATCATCATCATCATCATGGACAATCATCACTGACATCATCGTCGACATCATCATTGATATCATCATCATAGACATCATCATTATCATCAACATCATTATCATCGACATCATCATCAACGTCATCATCATCAACATTGACATCATCATCATCCACATCATCATCATCATCATCGTCATCAGCATCATCATCATCCACATCATCTTCATCGACAATCATCATCATCATCAACATCATGGAAATCAGCAGCAGCAGCAGCATCGACACCATCATCATCATCATCGACATCATCATCATCATCACCATCATCATCATCATCACCATCATCATCATCATAATCATCATTGACAATCCTCATCCTCATCAATGACATCATCATCGACATCAGCATCATCATGGACATCATCATCATCATCATCGACAATCATCACCATCATCGACATCATCATCAACAACATCATCATCATCATTGACATCATCATAGATATCATCGTCATCATCATCATCAACATCATTATTATCGACATCATCATTGACATCATAATCATCGTCGTCAACATCATCATCGACATCATCATCATCGACATTATCATCATCATCATTGACAATCATCATCATCATCGACATCATCATCATCATCGACATTATCAACATCATCATCATTGATGACATCATCATCGTCATCGACATCATGGTCATCACCATCATCATCTTGAGTGATCATCATCATTATCATCGACATCATCATCAACATTATCATCATCATCTTCATCTCCATCATCATCGACAATCATGATCATCATCATCGACATCATCATGGATATCATCATTATCGACATATCATCATCATCATCATCAACATTATCGACATCGAAATCATTATCATCATTATCATCATCGACATCATCATCATTGACATTTTCACCGATATCATTATCAACATCATCATCATCGACATCATCATCATGATCGTCATCGCCAACGTCGTCATCATCATCTTCGACAATCATCATCATCATCATCGACATGATCATCGACATCATCGTCATCATCATTATCGACATCGTCATCATTATCATCATCATTATCTTCAACAATCATCATCATAATCATCGACATCATCATCGTCATCATCATCATGATCGACATTGTCATCAACATCATGTTCGACAATCATCATCATCATCATTGACATCATCATCATCAACATCATTATCATCACCATCATACATCATCATCATATCATCATCATCATCAACATCATCATCAACAATCTTCATCATCATCGTCGTCGTCGTCGACAACATCATCAACGACATCATCATCATCACCTTCATCATCATCATCATCATATCGACATCATCAGCATTGATATCATCATCCACACCATCGTCATCGACATCATCATCTTCATCATCATCATCATCATCTTCAACAATCATCATCATCATCGACGTGATCATCGACATTGTCATCATCATCATCAACATTGTCATCAACATCATCATCGACAAACATCGTCATCATCGTCATCGTCATCATTTCATCATCATCTTCTTCAACAATTATCATCATAATCATCGACATCATCATCATCGTCATCATCATCATCGACATTTTCATCAACATCATGATCGACAATCATCATCATCAACATCATCATCATCCACATCATTATCATCACCATCATACATCATCATCATATAATCATCATTGACATCATCATCATCATCATCGCCATCATCATCATCAATATCATCATCATCATCGACAACCTTCATCATCATCGTCGTTGTCGTCATCATCGTTGACATTATTGACACCACCACCATCATCATCATCACCATCAACATCATCGACATTATAGACATCATCATCGATATCATCATCATCGACATCATCAGCATCAACATCATCATCATCAACATCATCATCGACATCATCATCATCATCAACAATCATCAGCATCATCATCATCATCGACATCTTCATGGACATCATCATCATTATCATCATCATTATCATCGACATTATCATCAGCATCATCGACAATCATCATTATCATCATCGACATCATTATCATCGACATCATCAGCATCATCATCGACATCATCATCATCATCATCATTTTGATCAGCATCATCATTGACATGATGATCATCATCAACATCAGCATAATCATTATCATCATCATCATAGACATCATCATCAACATCATCGACATGATCATCACCGTCGACATGATCATCATTATCAACATCATCATCATGATCATCGCCATCATCAAAATCAGCATCATCATCATCATCACAGATGTCAGCATCATCATCATCAACATCATCATCGACATCATGGACATCCTCCTCCTCCTCCTCCTCCTCGTCATCATCATCATCATCATCGACATCATCATCATTATCATCATCATCATTGACATCATGGACGTCATCATCAACATCACCATCAACATGATCATCACCGTCAACATGATCATCATCATCGACATAATCATCATCATCATCACCATCATCATAATCAGCATCATCGACATCATCATCATCATCGACGTCAGCATCATTATCATCAACATCATCATCATTATTGACATCATGGACATCATCATCCTTCACAAATCAGCCCCTTCCTACCTCCGTGGCTGCCTTCACCTGTACACTCCATCTCGCTCATGACGATCAGTTTCGGATCCACTCCATTTACGCATACCCAGATTCAAACTCTCGACTGTTGGTCGCCGTTCTTTCTCTGTCTCTGGACTTGCAATTGGAATGAACTTCCTCTTTCGCTTCGTCAAGTCTCCACACTCAGCTCTTTCAAGTCTGGCCTTATACCCACCTCTTCCCAAAATAGCCTCCCTTCCCTGCCCCTTCCTTGTCTTCAGTTTCTCCAGTTTTAGTGTTATGCGTGCGTGTGAATGACTGGTGCGAAAGTGCTTTGATTTGTCTGTGCACAAGATTCAGCGCTATATAAATACCATTATTATTATTATTATTACTCCTCATCATTATCATTGACATCATCATCATCAACATCATCACCGACATCATCATCATCATCATCATTGACATCATCGACATCACCATCATCATCATCAACATCATTATCATTATTGACATCATCTTCGACATCATCGTCGACATCATCATCATCATCATCATCATCATGGACATCATCATCAACAACAACATCGTCATCGACAACCTCATCATCCACATCATCATCATCAACATAATCATCATCATTGTCATCGTCATCATTAGCATCATCTTCGATAATCATCATCATCATCATCGACATCATCATCAACATTATCGTCATCATCATCATCGACTTTGTCATCAACATCATCATCGACAATCATCATCATCGACATCATCATCATCATCGATATCATCCTCATAATAATAATAATAATAATAATAATAATAAAATAATAATAATAATGGTATTTTTCTAGCGCTGAATCTTGTGCATAGACAAATCAAAGCGCTTTCGCACCAGTCATTCTCACGCACGCTTAACTCTAAAACTGGAGAAACTGAAGACAAGGAAGGGGCAGGGAAGGGAGGCTATTTTGACAGACTGGAATCGATCAGTGAGATAAGACTTGAACCAGTTTAGAACAGTGCCGTTGATACCAAATGTAAAATGAAGACGGGAAAGAAGGATTGACTGGTCTATCGTGTCAAAGGCGGCTGACAAGGCGAGAAGAGTAAGAAGGGAAATTTTTCCTGAGTCGGACGCTATCAGCAGATTGTTCAGAATGTGGAGGAGAGTGGTTTCGGTGCTGTGGTCAGTGCGATAGGCAGACTGAAATGGGTGGATGAGATTGTTGAAAGGTGGTTGTTGAGCTGCTTAAGGACAGCTTTTTCAAGGAGTTTGGACATGAATGGAAGATTAGAAACTGGTCGATAGTTTTTCAAAATGTTTGCGTCAAGGTTGAGTTTCTTCAGAAGAGGCCGGACGATTGCAGTTTTGAAAGTGGATGGAAACGTTCCATCATCGACATCATTTGCATCATCATGGATATCATCATCATCAAAATCGACATCATCATGATCATCGTCATCATCGACATCATCATCATCATCATCACCACGATCGACATGATCATCACCATCGACATAATACATATTGTGGGGAGGAGAGTGTTGGAGTTGAGCATGGAAATCTGTGGGGAAAAGAGTGGTGCAGTTTAGCATGGAGTGGTGGAGCTGTGCATGGAATTTGATAAAAGATAATAATCATCAAGACTGATTCATATGTGTTTCATCACAGTTGCATTGATGATTAACTGCAAGAAAAGAATGATTTCATCTTATGGTGCAGCATGCATGCATGTGTGCATTCAGTACCCACTCATTCATCATTACAAGTGACATGCATTGATAAGTCTTCTTAAGACTCCCAGACATTCAGACACACCAGTCTGGTACAATCAGCTGGCCTGTTTACCCAAAATGGATATGTCTGTACTTTCACCAGGTTAGAATATGTATTTCTTTTATGGAAACCTGTAAGTTCTTTGTATCTAACAACTGGCCAAAGGATTAACACATACATACCAGATTTCTCTTTGATGCTATGTTTTAGAAACTGGTAGTGCTGTAAATTCTTAGTGTAAATATTTGCATTTATTTACATTTGCATGCCCCAACTCCCATCTTTTATTTCCTGTTTTTGTTTGTTTTTTTAAATCATATATATGTGTGTGTGTGTGTAGCCGTGTAACCGAGTGGTTATTCAAGGGTACAGAGGGTACAAAAGAACTAACTAATGATTGACTGAATGAATTAAAGGATAAAGAAGAATTCCCGCGCACATGCCAGGAACATATAGAGGCCAATCACAAATGGGTTTTTCTATTGTTTTATTTACAATAGTTATAAGATGAGAAGAAGAGTTAAGAAGAAGATATAAGAAGAGAAGACATAAGAAGAGAGGACATAAAGAGAAGAAGAGATAATGAGAAGATAATAAGAAAAGAAATATGAAGAGAAGACAAAAAGAGAAGACATATGAAGAGAAGGTGTAAGAAGAGAAAACTAAGAAGAGAAGACAGTGCTTGGAATGACACAAACAAATGTCATTAGAACAACATGTCGGCACAAGTGAATAATAAAGCACATGTATACATATTACATGGAAAGACTACCGCTTGGTAATGCATATGTGTGAAGACCAAACACTGACATCAAATGACATTTCTAATACATTTAAATAGTGCAGTTAAAGTGATTGAAGCTATGCTGATTTAGTGAAAGTACACTGACAGTATAGGTTAGTCAAAGTGACTCAAATGAATCAGTTTATCATGTTGCACTATACTGGAGTAAGCCATATAAGAGAGAGCATGATAACTAAGTTACAATTAACAGACTGATACATATTAGGTGGTTGTAACCAACAACTGATATTAATCCAACACTATCTTGTAATCATGACAGAATACTACACACAGAGTACTGAGAATCAGTGACAGCAAATGAGAAAGAACGTGTCATATGCGCTCACTAGAATATTCTCGAACAAACTTAGTGTCCAGAGATGTCACTGACTGTGATGTTAAGAAGAATCAAATGGAATACTGCTCCAAGCATATGACGACATGGTGATTATTTAGATCAATCATAGCCGAGCTGTAACTACATGTCAAAGCAATAACTGAACAAAGAATTAACTGAACATACTCATATGAACACAAGTACTGTGTCGAACAATACAATTTACAAATCAACACATTCTACACACTAGTACTAACAGCGATATGTAGCAAGGTGTCAGCTGTTGTGAGAACACACATGACACACACTCACACTGCCCGCGATGCAGCAAGAGAGAAGAAAGAGCAGCTCTGGTCAGATGACTGACCAGGTATGAAAATCACTCATCACTCACTGTGCCAATTTATGCAAGTTAAGCGGACTGCAAAGACAGTCACGTGTGCTGCAAGCAGATCGACGCTAATCTCGCCAATTCTGACAACTGTGTTTCTTACAAGGTGTTCAGTGACAGATTTCTAAATGATTCCTGGACCGATTTATGTCGGATAAGTTGCAAAAGAAAGAGCTCAACACCTACTTTATAATGAGTATAAAATGAAGTGTTGATTATTTACGATGAATTTATAATCTTAATTTATGTCACCTGAACAGGGTCAGTTTTAACAAGCTCGTGGCTGAAAATTACAAACTGCGTTAAATCAGTTTAACATAGGCAAACATAAATGGAACAGACTTAAAGATGGAATTGTGATGATTCTGCCAGTATATAATACTTGTAGTTTACTGATCTGACAAAAGAGATTTTGGTGTCATATACTGTACCATGTCAAACTGATGCAAACTAGGCCTATGGTTTGCTCTGTTTGGCCAAATTTCACGCGGCTAACAGTGAAAAGACGCCCCTCTTTGTCTGGCCCGCTCTTAGCCAATCAAACGCCTCTAACAGCTATAAGCGCTGAATCATTCCTTTGGCCAAGGCTCTCCACGCCATCTTGTCAGGTTTTCGCTCTGTCTCGTCTAACGCTTTTTTTGGCTATTAAGCGTGTTCATTTGGCCTTATTTTGTTGTATGCGGCTTGCCTGTATATTTGTCTTACATTCTGTGTACTCATTTCGACTCGGCCCCCTCGATTCGTTCGTATTTTTCTACCTCTGAGTCGATCCTGTCTTTCCTTTCTCTGTTGGGGATCGAATTGTCGCTGGGTGCCTACATGCGTTACCATGCCTCGTATGCCATCCTACGAAGGCAGGGATCATGATGCTGGGAGGGATACTCGGCAAGAGACCCTCCCAGGCCCGGAGCTCATGATTTCTCCCGATAGGGACCGCGGCGATGCGTCTGCAGACGCAGATCGCGGAGGGGACACTCGTTCCAATAAAACAGTCATGAAGGGGACCGGGGGGAAAGGGATACGAGCGTCGCCTCCCGAGGTGTCCCAGTGCGAGGCAGGTGGAGGGGGGAGTAGCACGTCCTCTCTTGGTGGTGGGGACTCGCGGCTGGGTGCGAACTCCGAAGGGGAGGCCGCCCCCCGTCGTTACCCGGGTCCCCACACAGAGACGGCCCTCAGGGGCCCCAGTGCTGTTCCCCCTCCTCCCTTCTCAGTCGACCCCCCTCCCCCACCTCCTTCTGGGGGAGATAAACATTTGGTTGCGGGGGGGGACCTCCACTTTGCCCACCCTGGGCCAAGCCACCCCAGTCTCCCCACGGGAGGGGATTCGGGGCGCGTGGCAACCTGCTCTGCAGGTCTTCCCGCTATCCGGCCGGTCTCCCCTGCTGGGGGAGTCCCGCGCATGTCAGGCGGTTCCGGGCAGTCAGACCGCCGGCCTTTCGGCGTGTCTGACACCCAAGTCGGACCGGACCTCCCTCCGACTTGGCCAGGTTTTTCCCTTCAGCGAGGTCAAGGCGCCAGTGACCCTTGGGGTTGGGGTCACGGGATGGCTGGTGCCCACAGGTGGTATCCCCCATTCTACCCGTACTGGGGTGCACCTATGGTGCATGCTGGGTTACCGGGAGGACCAGGGACCAACCCCTTGTCCGCTCCCCACCGGACCCAACCCAGCACAGATCACTTAGTGACACACACAGCCCCGACAAGAGGGATTGACTCCTCGTCGGGCAGGTCGAGCTCCTCGACCAATATTACCACTACAGCCTCAAATTGGTCCTCTGTCAACACGCGGGTGACCTCCACGGTCACTATGGCTTCCTTTTCAGGACCGACAGTGGCTGAGGGGCCCCACTCAGCCCGTGGGAGCCTGCCGTTCCCACCTACCCAGCCCTCGGTCCTAAAAGGAGATGAGTGGGTGTTTGTCCCCTCACAGCACTCGTGGGTCCCTCTGGCGTCCAGGGACGCCCTCTCTGAGAAGGTGTGGCACCCACCATCCCAAGCATGGTTGGACCTACGGTCCACACACTCCCCACCCTCTTCAGGTGTCAAGGACATATCAGCGGAGACCAGGGTCCCTGCTCGGGATCGCCCCAGCTCATCCCGCTGGGCTGTCCACAGCCCACAGGACGCCCCCGTGGGTACATCCACTTGGGATGGCACCCAGCAGGGGATGGACTGAGAACAAGAGGGGGAGCCCCTGTCTTCGGATGAGGACGAACAAGCGGATGAGCACTCTTCGCCCCCATCCCAGGGGGACAGATGGAGCCCACGCCTCCCTAGGGACCAGCCTGAACCAAACTCGGACTTTGCCGAGCTCGAACTGACCCTCCCCAATAGGGTCACGCATGCCGAATCAGTCCCTCAGGCAACTTTGTCACCCTTAACCCTCCTTCGGTCATGTGACTCTAACTCCAGAACCACAAGGCGACTCAGAGTGCCAGAAATGGCTCAGGAATGGCTTAATAAGCCAGCCTGCACCGTCAGGGGTGCTGCTTCCATCCCTCCTCCAGGCAGGGAGTCCCTCTCTGCCCCGGGCGCTTTTGCCCCAGGCAAGTTCCTTAAAGATCCCTCCAAGGGAGGAGTGTGGTCCTGGTACACACAGGACCACCCTGCCTACAGGGAAGCAGAGCCCTCCGTGCAGGACAGGATGTTGGTCTCACAGCGCACCACCTTCCCCACCTCAGCTACTCTTTCCTTTAAGACATTAGCAGAGTGGGACAAACTGGCCCGCCGCTGCCTCCTCGAGGTTTCCACGGCTTATACCTTCTTTGACGCATTCCTCCACAGAGCCAATGAGCTGTGGGAACAACGTCCAGTTCATCAGGACACGGAGTCTCCTTCCTCTGTCCTGCCTGGCCTCTTCTCAGACCCGAGGTTAAACACTTTTGGCAATCGGGTAGCGTCTGGTCTCACGGCAGCTGCAGACGCAGCTACCAGCCTTCACTTCAATACTGTGCTAGCGCGGCGTGATGCCGTTCTCCGCCTCTCTAACATTCCAGTAGAGGAGAGGGCTGCACTGCGGTCCATCCCAGCACAGCAGCACTCCCTCTTCGGCCAGTATGCACCGCATTTTGTCAGCCACAGGGCAGAGACAAACAGGGAGGTGGCCTCATATTTAGCCCACTCCTCCCAGGGGTGCCAGGGTTCTATGCCATTGAAGAGACCCGCCACCAGGGCTCCTCCATATACCACGCCTCCTAAGTCAAAGCGGCGTGCGCAGAATCAGCGGCAGAGGAACAAACCACCTCATGTCCGTCCAAGCCGACCAGCCATGCCCAAGGCCAGAAGGCAGCACCCCCAATGACTGGGCCCCGATTCAGCACCGCCAGTCGTTCAGCCCCTCCAAGTAGGAAACTTGTCCCGGCATGCTCATCAGTGGCATGCTCTGGGGCTCAACGACTGGATTGTATTGGTGCTAGAGTCGGGGTACATGCTCCCTTGGGTGGGGGACCGCCCCCCTCTAAGATCCACTCCTCCTCCTTATGTGCCCAGCTCGACGGAGCAGGAGAGCGTCTTAGAGAAAGAGATATCGCACCTACTCCTCATAGGGGCGATATCTCAACTCTCGGACCCGGGCCCCGGTTTTTACGGCTGGTTGTTCGTGATTCCAAAGGTCTCAGGAGGGTGGAGACCAGTCCTGGACTTGTCCCCCCTCAACAGATTCCTCCCCAAAATGAAATTCAAGATGGACACACAGGCACAGATTCGGGAGACCATGCAACGGGGCGATTGGGCTACGTCCATCGATCTGAAAGATGCTTATTTCCATATCCTCATCCACCCGGCATCCCGTCGGTACCTGAGGTTTGTGTGGAGGGACAAGGTGTTCCAGTTCTCGGCCCTCCCATTTGGCCTGTCCCTTGCCCCTTTCCTGTTTACCAAGGTGGTGCGGGAATTGGTGTCCATCGTCCGGTCGGAGTCCATTCGGCTCTGTGTGTACCTGGACGACTGGCTTATTTTGGCCCAGTCACAGGCCCTGTGCCAGAGTCATACAGCCAGACTTCTAGACCTGTGCTCCAAACTGGGCTTCATCACGAACCAGGAGAAATGCGATCTGTCCCCGAGTCAGTCCTTCGACTTCTTAGGGATGAGATTTGACACGCAGTCTATGATAGTCTCTCCGACGCCAGATCGGTGGGACCATCTGGCAGGCCTCCTCAACCACTTGCGCCATTCCTCCCAAGCAACAGCGCAGACACTTTCTTCCCTCCTGGGCATGATGGAGTCCATGGCACCTCTCATTCCTCTGGGCAGGGTTCTCAAGCGCCCTCTTCAGAGGGCACTCAGGCTACGGTGGTCCCAGAGCACTCAGCCATGGGATACCCTGATATGTCTGGGCGAGTGGTTCCTCGAGGTGACATCAGAGTGGTTAACCACCCCTCTTCTGACACAGGGGGTGCCCATAGCCCCACCTACTCTTTAGGTGGCACTATTCACAGACGCCTCCTCCCTGGGCTGGGGAGCCCACATGGAATCACTCCATGCAGCAGGGACTTGGTCCCCGGAGGAGCGCCTATGCCACATCAATGTTCTGGAACTGGAGGCAGTTCGCAGGGCTCTCCTGCACTTCATGGGGGAGGCCACCGGCAAGACCATCCGCTTGTTCACGGACAATACAACAGTCGTATGTTACGTGAACAAAGGGGGGGGAGCGCACTCGGCAGACCTCTCTCTGCGGACCGAGGCTCTCCTCCGTTGGTGCCACAGCAAGGGCATTGCACTTTCAGCGAGACACATAGCAGGGAAAGACAACATTTTGGCAGATGCTCTCAGCAGGTCCAAGAGTGTCATACACACAGAGTGGACCCTGGACAAGGACACCCTGCAAGGGGTGTGGGAACAGTGGTTCCGGCCGATGGTGGACCTGTTTGCGACAAGGTTCAACAAGAGACTTCCCACTTACGTCTCTCCGGTCGCCGACCCAGAAGCATGGGCAGTGGATGCTCTCTCTCTAGACTGGAGCGGTCTGATTGCCTACGCATTTCCCCCCTTTCCAATCCTGTCCAAGGTGATAGGGAAAGCCAGGTTGGAACGCCCGCAGCTGATCCTCATTGCGCCGAAATGGCCAGCCCAGCCCTGGTTTCCGGTCCTTCAGTCCCTGACACATGTTCCACCCCTGGAACTGGAAACCAAACCTCATCTGCTGAGGCAGCCTCGTTCGGGCATTCCTCACTCCAATCCTCAACTGCTCCACCTGCACGCGTGGCTGCTGTGCGGTCGGAACTGTCAGCATCACAATTGAAGTCTTCCACCCCTCGGTCAGCCTCTGTGTCGGCCACGCTGACCAAGGGGAGTGCCTCCTCCGACCTCCTCTCCATAGTCTCCAAAGCCAGGAGGGAGGGAACAGAGACTTTGTATGACTTTCGCTGGAAGAAATGGCTGCGTTGGTGTGCAGCTCAGAACATTCCCCCTACTAACCCTACGAGCATGCAGCTGGCCAACTTTCTGGCTCACCGCGTCACTACACTGAGAGCGCCACCCATGTTTTTGATGTTTTTATCTGCCTGCAATTTTATTTGTTTTCCTATCGAAGTGTATTTTTCAGTAGGAAAACAAATGAAACAGCAGGTGCCGTGACTGAGATTCGAAACCGGGACTCTCAGATTGAAAATCCAATGCTTTATTCACTCAGCTATTGCGTCCTTCTTGGAAACACTCTTTGCTGATGACTGCGCCCCATGGCACACAAGGAGTCAGACCTTCAGCTCATTGTCAGTATGTTTGCTGAAGCCTCCCGTCTTTTTTGTCTCACCACCAGCGTGGGTAAAACACAAGTCCTGTTACAACCTGCCCATGCATCCCCTCCATCTCCATCGAAGGGACTGAGCTGAAGACAGTGAGAATTCAAGTACCTTGGCAGTGTTATTTCCAGTGATGTAACACTGGACGAGGAAGTCAATGCCAGGATCTGCAGAGTAAGCCAAGCTCTCAGTTGTCTGAGAACACGTGTCATGAACCACCACAACATCGGGCTGTCCACAAAGCTGAAGCTGTTCAAGATCATCATTCTTTCCAGTCTCCTGCATGGATGTGAGACATGAATTATATACAGAAAGCACCTGAAACAGTTCCACATGCGCAACCTGAGGTCAATACTCGGCATATGCTGGCAGGACTGAATCCTTGACAGAGCTGAGACAACCAATATCGAAACCCAGCTTCTATGGATGGGGTACGTCATCCGAATGGAAGACTTAAGGATGCCTGAGCAGCTACTGCATGGCGAGCTTTCCTCAGGCAAGCGGAACCTTGGCAGGCCACTCAAGCAGTGTGAAGGCCATTGCAGCCTTTACCGGGATCACCCCAATGCAGCTCGAGCGCCGTGTGAAAGCGTGGCTGGCCTGCTTTCTCATGGCAGGCACAAAACAGCTTTGAAGAGGGACGCCGTGCAAGCATCACGGAGGCCCATGAGAGGAGGTAGCAGCAACTGTGCCAGCTGAACCAGGACAGCTCCCCTGCCGCCACTGTGAACGACCACGCCTTTCAACAACTGGACTCCACAGCCACCTGCGAGTCCACAATAGATGAACTGTGCAAGATGTCATCACCAAAACCAATGGATTACCAAAAACTGGAAGCAGAAGAGTATTTATTTTTGTCTTTATTGTCTGAAGAATATGATTACAGAAATGAGCACTACGTCTCTCCTCGCACCGTTTCTCGTCTTGACAATTCCAGCCCTGTTTTCATTGGCTGTCCTCAATCTGTCAGCCTCTTCAGCGCATTCAGAACAGACTGCTACACCGATTGCTGGCTTGTTTGTTTGGTTCAAAATCCGGGATCTTTCTCACGAAAAAAGGTTTTGAAATACCTACGTGTTACAATCATTCACGTGCCAGCATGTGAGTGTGCGTCTTGAGTCTGTGCGAGTGTGTATCGGGTGGGGGAAAGTGTGTGTGTTTGTGTGCCAACCTTGCATGGAATCCTAAATTATATTTGTACGTGTGTGTTTCGTGGTTTTGAGTGTGCGCGTGTATGTGGTATTTCGCCACCCCTCTCCTCCATTGTCTTCTCCGGTTCTTTCTCCATGGTCTATGTGAAAGTGAGAGCGGTGTTTGTTTTGTCAGCTGTTGCGACAGGCGAAACCAGTGTGGCGACAAACCGGACACTGCCATGAATAGCTATGCCCCCCACCCCACTCTCACCCCTCTCAGCCAGCCAGGTAAACTTGGCGAGACACGTCTGTCAGAGCGCTCGGTTGGCCCCACCAGCCGACAGTGTTGTGTGCACTGCACCTTGCCAAAGTCGATGTCGACAGCCATGAGTCTTCTACGAAAGTTGTTCGTCTGTTCAGAAACTTCCTCGGTACGTATGATTTCCGTTTATCTGTGGTGGAAGGAAGCCAGCAAACGAATATAGAGCAGATGTTTGTACGTGTGTTGTTGATGACATAAACAAGTGTGCTATGCAGTGGGTTCCTTTGGCAACTCTGTCCTCGCGACCAGTCAATCAGAAGGCCAACGTGATGTGTGAAGACGTGTCTGCTTGTCGTGTCAGGGTCAGCACCTATCCGTTTGTCTGCTGACTGTTCAGGATCCAATTAGGAGGTTCGTGTCAAGATTTTCATGGGGAAATGCTGTTGTTTACCATTGTTCAAAAAAGACCCTGTGAAAACGTATACGTATTGGCCCTTTGTTTTACGGCATATGGAATCCAGAATGAGATCTATCCACATATAAAAGGAAAGAGGTATCAAAGAGTCAGATCAAACAACTCCAACCGAACAAACTTGACCTTAAGGGTGTAGACGCCAATAAGTCGTTAAACTCCAAGAAGGAAGAGTCAGAAAATTTCTGCATAGTTTATAGGTTTTTATTTTTGCTTCCAGTTGAGCTTATTTTATAAAATGTTTTCGGGCTGATTCAATACTGCCTATTGTGAAACATTACCCCAACATACAATATGTACATTGATCGGATGTAGTGATATCTATTGTGAAAAAAGTGTGTGTGATAGAAGTGTGTGTGTGTGTGTGTGTGTGTGTGTTTGGGCCATTCAGATCAGGCACCAATGTCCAGACTGAAGAGGTGGACAGACTGACACTGACACACTGTGTAGAACTGGGACAGAATGACACTGACACACAATGTAGAACTGGGAGAGACTGACACTATCACACCATGGAGAATTGGGACAGACTGACACTATCACACCATGTAGAACTGGGACAGAATGACACTGACACACAATGTAGAACTGGGACAGACTGACACTATCACACCATGGAGAACTGGGACAGACTGACATTGACACACAATGCAGAACTGGGACAGACTGACACTATCACACCATGGAGAACTGGTACAGACTGACACTGACACACAATGCAGAACTGGGACAGACTGACACTATCACACAATGCAGAACTATGACAGGCTGACACTGTCACACTATGGAGAACTGGGACCGACTGACATTGTCACACAATGGAGAACTCGGACAGACTTAGTTACACTGTTACACATTGTAGGACTGGGACAGACTGACACTGACACACAATGCAGAACTAGGACAGGCTGACACTGTCACACTATGGAGAACTGGGACAGACTGACATTGTCACACAATGGAGAACTCGGGACAGACTTACACTGTTACACATTGTAGAACTGGGACAGACTGACACTGTCACACAATGTAGAAGTTGGACAGACTGATACTGTCACACTGTCACACAATGGAGAACTGGGACCAACTGACATTGTCACACAATGTAGAACTGGGACAGACAGACACTGTCACTATGTACACATGGGACAGACTGAAACTATCACACAATTTAGAACTGGGACAGGCTGACACTGTCACACAATGTAGAACTGGGACAGACTGACACTGTCACACAATGTAGAACTGGGACAGACTGACACTGTCACACAATGTAGAACTGGGACAGACTCACACTAACACACCCTGGAGAACTGGGACAGACTCACACTGTCACACACCGCAGAACTAGGACAGACTGACACTGTCACTTTGTCACACCCTGGAGAAATGGGACAGACTGACACTGTCACACCGTGAAGAACTGGGACAGACTGACACTGTGACACAATGTAGAACTAGGACAGGCTGATACTGACACACAATGTAGAACTGGGATAGACTGACACTGACACACAATGTAGAACTAGGACAGGCTGACACTGTCACTCTGTCACACCCTGGAGAACTAGGACAGACTGACACTGTCACACCATGAAGAACTGGGACAGACTGACACTGTCACAGAGTGGAGAACTGTGACAGACTGACACTGTCAAACTGTGACACAATGTAGAACTGTGGCAGACTGACACTCGCACACAATATAGAACTGGGACAGGCTGACACTATCACACAATGTAGAACTAGGACAGGCTGACACTGACACACAATGTAGAACTGGGACAGACTGACACACAATGTAGAACTGGGACAGGCTGACACTGTCACACAATGTAGAACTAGGACAAGCTGACACTGATACATCCTGGAGAACTGGGACAGACTGACACGGTCACACAGTATAGAACTGGGACAGAATGACACTGACACACTATGGTGAACTGGGACAGGCTGACACAGACAACTCAAGGTAGAACTGGGACAGACTGACACTGTCACACAGTGTAGAACTGGGACAGACTGACACTGTCACACAGTGTATACCTGGATCAGACTGACACTATCACACAATGTAGAACTGGGATAGACTGACACTGTCATACAGTGTAGAACTGGGACAGACTGACACTGACACACAATGTAGAACTGGGACAGACTGACATTGTCACACAATGCAGAACTGAGACAGGCTGACACTGACACAGCCTGGAGAACTGGGACAGACTGACACTGTCACACAATGGAGAATTGGGACAGACTGACACTGTCACACAATGGAGAATTGGGACAGACTGACACTGTCACACAATGGAGAATAGGGACAGATGACACTGGCACACAATGTAGAACTGGGACAGACTGACACTGTCACAGAATGTAGAACTGGGACAGACTGACACTATCACACAATGTAGAATTGTGACAGACTGACACTGTCACAGAATGTAGAACTGGGACATACTGACACTGTCACAATGTAGAACTGGGACAGACTGACACTGTCACACAATGTAGAACTGGGACAGACTGACACTATCACACAATGTAGAATTGTGACAGACTGACACTGTCACAGAATGTAGAACTGGGACATACTGACACTGTCACACAGTGTAGAAATGGGACAGACACTGACACACAATGCAGAACTAGAACAGGCTCACACTGTCACACAGTGGAAAACTGGGACAGACTGACACTGTCACACAGTTCAGAGATGGAACAGACTGACACTGACACACAATGTAGAAGTGGGACAGACTAATACTGTCACACTGTCACACAATGGAGAACTGGGACAGACTGTCACTGTCACACAATTTAGAACTGGGAAAGGCTGACACTGTCACACAATGTAGAACTAGGACAGGTTGACACTGTGACACAATGTAGAACTAGGACAGGCTGATACTGACACACAATGCAGAACTGGGACAGGCTGATACTGACACACAGTGCAGAACTAGGACAGGCTGACTGACACTGTGACACAATGTAGAACTGGGACAGACTGACACACAATGTAAAACTGGGACAGATTGACACTGACACAATGTAGAACTGGGACAGACTGACATTGTCACACAATGTAGAACTGGGGGAGACTGACACTAACACACTGTGACTCAATGTAGAACTGGGAGAGACTGACACTGTGACACAATGTAGAACAGGGGCAGACTAACACTGACACACAGTGTAGAACTGGGGCAGACTGACACTGTGACACAATGTAGAACAGGGGCAGACTAACACTGACACACAGTGTAGAACTTGGAGAGGCTGACACTGTGACACAATGTAGAACTGGGACAGACTGACACTGACACACAATGTAGAACTGGGACAGACTGACACTATCACACCATGGAGAACTGGGACAGACTGACATTGACACACAATGCAGAACTGGGACAGACTGACACTATCACACCATGGAGAACTGGGACAGACTGACACTGACACACAATGAAGAACTGGGACAGACTGACACTATCACACAATGCAGAACTATGACAGGCTGACACTGTCACACTATGGAGAACTGGGACCGACTGACATTGTCACACAATGGAGAACTCGGACAGACTTAGTTACACTGTTACACATTGTAGAACTGGGACAGACTGACACTGTCACACAATGTAGAAGTTGGACAGACTGATACTGTCACACTGTCACACAATGGAGAACTGGGACCAACTGACATTGTCACACAATGTAGAACTGGGACAGACAGACACTGTCACTATGTACACATGGGACAGACTGAAACTATCACACAATTTAGAACTGGGACAGGCTGACACTGTCACACAATGTAGAACTGGGACAGACTGACACTGTCACACAATGTAGAACTGGGACAGACTGACACTGTCACACAATGTAGAACTGGGACAGACTCACACTAACACACCCTGGAGAACTGGGACAGACTCACACTGTCACACACCGCAGAACTAGGACAGACTGACACTGTCACTTTGTCACACCCTGGAGAAATGGGACAGACTGACACTGTCACACCGTGAAGAACTGGGACAGACTGACACTGTGACACAATGTAGAACTAGGACAGGCTGATACTGACACACAATGTAGAACTGGGATAGACTGACACTGACACACAATGTAGAACTAGGACAGGCTGACACTGTCACTCTGTCACACCCTGGAGAACTAGGACAGACTGACACTGTCACACCATGAAGAACTGGGACAGACTGACACTGTCACAGAGTGGAGAACTGTGACAGACTGACACTGTCAAACTGTGACACAATGTAGAACTGTGGCAGACTGACACTCGCACACAATATAGAACTGGGACAGGCTGACACTATCACACAATGTAGAACTAGGACAGGCTGACACTGACACACAATGTAGAACTGGGACAGACTGACACACAATGTAGAACTGGGACAGGCTGACACTGTCACACAATGTAGAACTAGGACAAGCTGACACTGATACATCCTGGAGAACTGGGACAGACTGACACGGTCACACAGTATAGAACTGGGACAGAATGACACTGACACACTATGGTGAACTGGGACAGGCTGACACAGACAACTCAAGGTAGAACTGGGACAGACTGACACTGTCACACAGTGTAGAACTGGGACAGACTGACACTGTCACACAGTGTATACCTGGATCAGACTGACACTATCACACAATGTAGAACTGGGATAGACTGACACTGTCATACAGTGTAGAACTGGGACAGACTGACACTGACACACAATGTAGAACTGGGACAGACTGACATTGTCACACAATGCAGAACTGAGACAGGCTGACACTGACACAGCCTGGAGAACTGGGACAGACTGACACTGTCACACAATGGAGAATTGGGACAGACTGACACTGTCACACAATGGAGAATTGGGACAGACTGACACTGTCACACAATGGAGAATAGGGACAGATGACACTGGCACACAATGTAGAACTGGGACAGACTGACACTGTCACAGAATGTAGAACTGGGACAGACTGACACTATCACACAATGTAGAATTGTGACAGACTGACACTGTCACAGAATGTAGAACTGGGACATACTGACACTGTCACAATGTAGAACTGGGACAGACTGACACTGTCACACAATGTAGAACTGGGACAGACTGACACTATCACACAATGTAGAATTATGACAGACTGACACTGTCACAGAATGTAGAACTGGGACATACTGACACTGTCACACAGTGTAGAAATGGGACAGACACTGACACACAATGCAGAACTAGAACAGGCTCACACTGTCACACAGTGGAAAACTGGGACAGACTGACACTGTCACACAGTTCAGAGATGGAACAGACTGACACTGACACACAATGTAGAAGTGGGACAGACTAATACTGTCACACTGTCACACAATGGAGAACTGGGACAGACTGTCACTGTCACACAATTTAGAACTGGGAAAGGCTGACACTGTCACACAATGTAGAACTAGGACAGGTTGACACTGTGACACAATGTAGAACTAGGACAGGCTGATACTGACACACAATGCAGAACTGGGACAGGCTGATACTGACACACAGTGCAGAACTAGGACAGGCTGACTGACACTGTGACACAATGTAGAACTGGGACAGACTGACACACAATGTAAAACTGGGACAGATTGACACTGACACAATGTAGAACTGGGACAGACTGACATTGTCACACAATGTAGAACTGGGGGAGACTGACACTAACACACTGTGACTCAATGTAGAACTGGGAGAGACTGACACTGTGACACAATGTAGAACAGGGGCAGACTAACACTGACACACAGTGTAGAACTGGGGCAGACTGACACTGTGACACAATGTAGAACAGGGGCAGACTAACACTGACACACAGTGTAGAACTTGGAGAGGCTGACACTGTGACACAATGTAGAACTGGGACAGACTGACACTGACACACAATGTAGAACTGGGACAGACTGACACTATCACACCATGGAGAACTGGGACAGACTGACATTGACACACAATGCAGAACTGGGACAGACTGACACTATCACACCATGGAGAACTGGGACAGACTGACACTGACACACAATGCAGAACTGGGACAGACTGACACTATCACACAATGCAGAACTATGACAGGCTGACACTGTCACACTATGGAGAACTGGGACCGACTGACATTGTCACACAATGGAGAACTCGGACAGACTTAGTTACACTGTTACACATTGTAGAACTGGGACAGACTGACACTGACACACAATGCAGAACTAGGACAGGCTGACACTGTCACACTATGGAGAACTGGGACAGACTGACATTGTCACACAATGGAGAACTCGGGACAGACTTACACTGTTACACATTGTAGAACTGGGACAGACTGACACTGTCACACAATGTAGAAGTTGGACAGACTGATACTGTCACACTGTCACACAATGGAGAACTGGGACCAACTGACATTGTCACACAATGTAGAACTGGGACAGACAGACACTGTCACTATGTACACATGGGACAGACTGAAACTATCACACAATTTAGAACTGGGACAGGCTGACACTGTCACACAATGTAGAACTGGGACAGACTGACACTGTCACACAATGTAGAACTGGGACAGACTGACACTGTCACACAATGTAGAACTGGGACAGACTCACACTAACACACCCTGGAGAACTGGGACAGACTCACACTGTCACACACCGCAGAACTAGGACAGACTGACACTGTCACTTTGTCACACCCTGGAGAAATGGGACAGACTGACACTGTCACACCGTGAAGAACTGGGACAGACTGACACTGTGACACAATGTAGAACTAGGACAGGCTGATACTGACACACAATGTAGAACTGGGATAGACTGACACTGACACACAATGTAGAACTAGGACAGGCTGACACTGTCACTCTGTCACACCCTGGAGAACTAGGACAGACTGACACTGTCACACCATGAAGAACTGGGACAGACTGACACTGTCACAGAGTGGAGAACTGTGACAGACTGACACTGTCAAACTGTGACACAATGTAGAACTGTGGCAGACTGACACTCGCACACAATATAGAACTGGGACAGGCTGACACTATCACACAATGTAGAACTAGGACAGGCTGACACTGACACACAATGTAGAACTGGGACAGACTGACACTCAATGTAGAACTGGGACAGGCTGACACTGTCACACAATGTAGAACTGGGACAGACTGACACTGTCACACAGTGTATACCTGGATCAGACTGACACTATCACACAATGTAGAACTGGGATAGACTGACACTGTCATACAGTGTAGAACTGGGACAGACTGACACTGACACACAATGTAGAACTGGGACAGACTGACATTGTCACACAATGCAGAACTGGGACAGGCTGACACTGACACAGCCTGGAGAACTGGGACAGACTGACACTGTCACACAATGGAGAATTGGGACAGACTGACACTGTCACACAATGGAGAATGACAATGTAGAACAGGGGCAGACTGACACTGAAACACAGTGTAGAACTGGGACAGACTGACACTGTCACACAATGGAGAACTGGGACAGGCTGACACTGTCACACATTGTAGAACTAGGACAGGCTGACACTGTCACACATTGTAGAACTAGGGCAGGCTGACACTGTCACACAATGTAGAACTAGGGCAGGCTGACACAGTCACACAATGTAGAACTAGGGCAGGCTGACACTGTCACACAATGTAGAACTAGGGCAGGCTGACACTGTCACTCTGTCACACCCTGGAAAAATGGGACAGACTGCCACTGTCACACAGTGTAGAACTTGGACAGACTGACACTGTCACACAGTGGAAAAATAGGAAAGACTGACACTGTCACACAATGTAGAACTAGGACAGGCTGACACTGTCACACAATGTAGAACTAGGACAGGCTGACACTGACAAAGAATTGAGAACTGGGACAGACTGACACTGTCACACAATGGAGAACTGGGACAGGGTGACACTGTCACACAATGGAGAACTGGGACAGGCTGACACTGTCACACAATGTAGAACTGGGACAGACTGACACTGTCACACAATGTAGAACTAGGGCAGGCTGACACTGTCACTCTGTCACACCCTGGAAAAATGGGACAGACCATGAAGAACCTGGACAGACTGACACTGTCACACTGTAACACAATGTAGAACTAGGGCAGTCTGACACTGTTGCACCATGAAGAACTGGGAGAGACTGACACTGTCACACAGTGTAGAACTGGGACAGACTGATACACAATGGAGAACTGGGACAGACTGACACTGTCACACAATGTAGAACTAGGACAGACTGACACTGTCACACAATGTAGAACTAGGACAGGCTGACACTGTCACACAATGTAGAACTGTGACAGACTGACACTGACACACAATGGAGAACTGGGACAGACTGACACTGACAAACAGTGGAGAACTGGGACAGACTGACACTGTCACACAGTGGAGAAATAGGAAAGACTGACACTGTCACACAGTGTATAACTGGGACAAACTGACACTGTCACACCCTGGAGAACTGGGACAGACTGACACTGTGACAGTGTAGAACTGGATCAGACTGACACTGTCACACAATGTAGAACTGGGACAGAATGACACTGTCATACAGTGTAGAACTGGGACAGGCTTAGACTGTGACACAATGTAGAACTAGGACAGACTGACAGACAATGTAAAACTGGGACAGTCTGGCACTGTGACACAATGTAGAACTGGGACAGACTGACACTGAAAAATAATTGAGAACTGGGACAGACTGACACTGTCACACTATGAAGAACTGGGACAGACTGACACTGTCACACCATGAAGAACTGGGACAGACTGACACTGCCACACTGTGAAGAACTAAGATAGACTGACACTGTCACACAGTGTAGAACTAGGACAGGCTGACACTCTCACACAATGGAGAACTTGGACAGACTGTTACTGTCACACAATGGAGAAATAGGAAAGACTGACACTGTCACACAATGTAGAACTAGGACAGGCTGACACTGTCACACAATGTAGAACTGTGACAGACTGATACTGACACACAATGGAGAACTGGGAGAGACTGACACTATCACACAGTGTATAACTGGGACAAACTGACACTGTCACACCCTGGAGAACTGGGACAGACTGACACTGTGACACAGCGTAGAACTGGATCAGACTGACACTGTCACACAATGTAGAACTGGGACAGACTGACATTGTCACACAATGGACAACTGGGACAGACTGACACTGTCACAGTGTAGAACTGGGGCAGACTGACACTGACACACAGTATAGAACTGGGGCAGACTGACACTGACACACAATGTATAACTGGGACAGGCTGACACTGTCACATGATGTAGAACTAGGACAGGCTGATACTGACACACAACATAGAACTGGGGCAGGCTGACACTGACACACCCTGGAGAATTCGGATAGACTGACACTGTCACACCATGAAGAACTGTGACAGAACTGGGACCGACTGACATTTTCACACAATGGACAACTGCGACAGACTGACACTGTCACACAATGTAGAACTGGGATAGGCTGACACTGCCACACAATATAGAACTGGAACAGGCTGACACTGTCACACAATGTAGAACTAGGACAGGTTGACACTGACACACCCAGCAGAACTGGGACAGACTGACACTGTCACACAATGTAGAACTAGGACAGGCTGACACTGTCACACAATGTTGAACTAGGACAGGCTGACACTGTCACACAATGTAGAACTAGGACAGACTGACACTGTCACACAATGTTGAACTAGGACATGCAGACACTGTCACATAGTGGAGAACTGGGACAGACTGACACTATCACACAATGGAGAACTGGGACAGGCTGACACTGACACACACTGGAGAACTGACACTGTCACACTGTGACACAATGTAGAACTGTGACAGACTGACACTGTCACAGTGTAGAAATGGGACAGACTGACACTTTCACACAATGTAGAACTGGGACAGGTTGACACTATAATACAATGTAGAACTGGGACAGACTGACACTGTCACGCTGTAACACAATGTAGAACTGGGACAGGTTGACACTATAATACAATGTAGAACTGGGACAGACTGACAGTCACACAATTTAGAACTAGTACAGGCTGACACTGTCACTCTGTCACACCATGGAGAACTAGGACAGGCTGACACTGACACACCCTGCAGAACTGGGACAGACTGACACTGTCACACAATGGAGAACTGTGACAGACTGACACTGTCACACTGTGACACAATATAGAACTGGGACATACTGACACTGCCACACAATCTAGAACTGGCACAGACTGATACTGACACACAATGTAGAACTGGGACAGTCTGACACTATAATACAATGTAGAACTGGGACAGACTGACACTGTCACACTGTGACACAATGTAGAACTGAGACAGACTAACACTGTCACACAATGTGGAACTGGGACAGGCTGACACTGTCACACAATGTAGAACTAGTACATGCTGACACTATCACACAATTGAGAACTGGGACAGATTGACACTGTGACACAATGTAGAACTGGGGCAGACTGACACTGACACACAATGTAGAACTGGGACAGTCGGATACTGCCACACAATGTACAACTACGACAGGCTGACACTGACACCCAATTGTAGATCTTGGACAGGCTGACACTGTAACACAGTTTAGAACTAGGACAGACTGGCACTGACAGACTGTGAAGAACTGGGACAGACTGACACTGTGATACAATGTAGAACTGGGACAGACTGACACTGACACACAATGCAGAACTGGGACAGGTTGACACTGTCACACCATGAAGAACTGGGACAGACTGACACTGTCACACAATGGAGAACTGGGACAGACTGACACTGTCACACAGTGGAGAACTAGGGCACACTGGCACAGTCACACAATATAGAACTTGGACAGACTGACACTGACACAAAGGAGAACTGGGACAGACTGACACTGACACACAATGTAGAACTGGGACAGACTGACACTGTCACACAATGTAGAACTAGGACAGGCTGACACTGTCACACAATGGAGAACTTGGACAGACTGACACTGTCACACAGTGGAGAAATAGGAAAGACTGACACTGTCACACAATGGAGAACTGGGACAGACTGACACTGTCACACTGTGACACAATATAGAACTGGGACAGACTGACACTGACACACAATCTAGAACTGGCACAGACTGAGACTGACACACAATGTAGAACTGGGACAGTCTGACTCTATAATACAGTGTAGAACTGGGACAGACTGACACTGTCATACTGGGACAGAATGTAGAACTGAGACAGACTGACACCGTCACACTGTGACACAATGTAGAACTGAGACAGACTAACACTGTCACACAATGTGGAACTGGGACAGGCTGACACTGTCACACAATGTAGAACTAGTACATGCTGACACTGTCACACAATTGAGAACTGGGACAGATTGACACTGTCACACTGTGACACAGTGTATAACTGGGGCAGACTGACACTGACACACAATGTAGAACTTGGACAGGCGGATACTGCCACACAATGTACAACTATGACAGGCTGACACTGACACACAGTGTAGACCTGGGACAGACTGACACACAATTGTAGATCTTGGACAGGCTGACACTGTAACACAGTTTAGAACTAGGACAGACTGACACTGACAGACCGTGGAGAACTGGGACAGACTGACACTGACACACAATGGAGAACTCGGACAGGTTGATGCTGTCACACTATTAAGAACTGGGACAGATTGACACTGTCACACAATTGAGAACTGGGACAGACTGACACTGTCACACAATGGAGAAATAAGGCACGCTGACACAGTCACACAGTGTAGAACTAGGGCAGGCTGACACTCACACAATGTAGAACTTGGACAGATTGACACTGACACAAAGGAGAACTGGGACAGACTGACACTGTCACACAATGTAGAACTGGGACAGACTGACACTGTCACACAATGTAGAACTAGGACAGGCTGACACTGTCACACAATGGAGAACTTGGACAGACTAACACTGTCACACAGTGGAGAAATATGAAAGACTGACACTGTCACACAATGGAGAACTGGGACAGACTGACACTGTCACACTGTGACACAATCTAGAACTGGGACAGACTGACACTGACACACAATCTAGAACTGGCACAAACTGACACTGACACACAATGTAGAACTGGGACAGACTGACACTGTCATACTGGGACAGAATGTAGAACTGAGACAGACTGACACTGTCACACTGTGACACAATGTAGAACTGAGACAGACTAACACTGTCACACAGTGTGGAACTGGGACAGGCTGACACTGTCACACAATGTAGAACTAGTACATGCTGACACTGTCACACAATTGAGAACTAGGACAGATTGACACTGTCACACTGTGACACAGTGTATAACTGGGGCAGACTGACACTGACACACAATGTAGAACTGGGACAGGCGGATACTGCCACACAATGTACAACTATGACAGGCTGACATTGACACACAGTGTAGACCTGGGACAGACTGACACACAATTGTAGATCTTGGACAGGCTGACACTGTAACACAGTTTAGAACTAGGACAGACTGACACTGACAGACCGCGGAGAACTGGGACAGACTGACACTGTTACACAATGTAGAACTGGGACAGACTGACACTGACACACAATGGAGAACTGGGACAGGTTGACACTGTCACACCATGAAGAACTGGGACAGATTGACACTGTCACACTATTAAGAACTGGGACAGACTGATACTGTCACACAATTGAGAACTGGGACAGACTGACACTGTCACACAATGGAGAAATAAGGCACGCTGACACAGTCACACAGTGTAGAACTGGGACAGACTGACACTGTCACACAGTTAGAACTGGATCAGACTGACACTGTCACACAATGTAGAACTGACACAGACTCATATTGTCACACAGTGTAGAACTGGGGCAGACTGACACTGACACACAATCTAGAACTAGGACAGGCTGACTCTATCACACAATGGAGAATTGGGACAGGCTGACACAGTCACACTATTAAGAACTGGGAGCGACTGACATTGTCACACAATGTAGAACTGGGACAGACTGACATTGTCACAGAATGGAGAACTGGGACAGACTGATACTGTCACATTCTCACACAATGGACAACTGGGACCGACTGACATTGTCACACCATGTAGAAATCAGACAGACTGACACTGTCACAGTATAGAAATGCGACAGCCTGACACTGTCACACAATGTAGAACTGGGACAGGCTGACACTGTCACACAACGTAGAACTAGGACTGGCTGACACTGTCACCAATGTAGAACTAGGACAGGCTGACACTGACACACCCTGGAGAATTGGGACAGACTGACACTGTCACACAATGTAGAATTGTGATAGGCTGACACTGTCACACAATGTAGAAATGGGACAAGCTGACACTCTCACACAATGTAGAACTAGACGGGGAGAGACTGGCAGAGAACTAGAACAGACTGACACTGTCACACCATGAAGAACTGGGACAGACTGACACTGTCACACAATGGAGAACTGGGGCAGAATGACACTGTCACACTGTGACACAATGTAGAACTGGGGCAGACTGACACTGACACACAATGTAGAACTGGGATAGGCTGACACTGTCACACAATGTAGAACTGGGACAGGCTGACACTGTCACAAAATGTAGAACTAGGACAGGCTGACACTGATACACAATGTAGAACTGGGCCAGGCTGACACTGTCACACAATCTAGAACTAGGACAGACACTGACACACCCAGGAGAACTGGGACAGACTGACACTGTCACACAATCTAGAACTAGGACAGACACTGACACACCCAGGAGAACTGGGACAGACTAACACTGACACACAATGGAGAACTGGGACAGACTGACACTGTCACACTATGAAGAACTGGGACAGGCTGACACTGACACACCCTGGAGAACTGGGACAGGCTGACACTGTCACACAATGGAGAAATGGGACAGACTTACACTGTGACACCATGTAGAACTATGACAGACTGACACTGTCACACTGTCACACAATGGAGAACTGGGACAGACTGACACACAATGGAGAACCGGGACAGACTGACACTGTCACACAATGGAGAACTGGGACGGGCTGACACTGTCACACAATGGAGAACTGGGACGGGCTGACACTGTCACACAATGTAGAACTGGAACAGACTGACACTATCACACAATGTAGAACTGGAACAGACTGACACTGCCACACAATGGAGAACTGGGCAGACTGACACTGTTACGCAATGGAGAACTGGGACAGACTGACACTGCCACACAATGGAGAACTGGGACAGACTGACACTGCCACACAATGGAGAACTGGGTAGACTGACACTGTTACGCAATGGAGAAGAGGAGAGAAAAGACATCCGGTTTGCAACACAGTCATTTGGCTGTTGGGATTAATTGGTTACTTCCTTGTGATGTTGTGCCCATGATGATGTAGAGTGATGGCCTAGAGGTAACGCGTCCACCAAGGAAGCGAGAGAATCTGAGTGCTCTGGTTCGAATCACAGCTCAGCCGCCGATATTTTCTCCCCCTCCACTAGACCTTGAGTGGTGGTCTGGACGCTAGTCAGTTGGATGAGACTATAAACCGAGGTCCCGTGTGCAGCATGCACTTAGCGCACGTAAAAGAACCCACGGCAACAAAATGGTTGTTCCTGGCAAATTTCTGTAGAAAAATCCACTTCCATAGGAAAAACAAATAAAACTGCACGCAGGAAAAAAAAAAAAAAAAAGGGGGTGGCGCTGTAGTGTAGCGACACGCTCTCCCTGGGGAGAGCAGCCCGAATTTCACACAGAGAAATCTGTTGTGATAAAAAAAAAATACAAGTACAAATACAAATAGCTCCAGGCTTTGAATGTGAAGCCAGGACTGTGTGTGTAGTCCTTTATTTGAGATGTTTTCCACTTTACATCTTTCCACTTTGAGTGATATTGATTTGATGGGAAGTGTGGGGTGGCGGTAAGCGTTGTCAAATTCATTTGTCTGCCAGTGTGTGCGTATGTTAGAGGGAGAAGTGAGTGCGCGCGCGCGCGTGTGTGTGTGTTAGATATAGCAAATCCTACACACGCCCCATTGACAGTGTACATGTCAAAACTGACAGGTTTGGGAGGGGATCAGGCATGTCGAGGCCTCCATAGTCAATGACGTAGCTGTCCATCTCTTTTTACACTCCTCGTTTATACTGACGTGCGTAGGATTCGTTTTGACTGCCACTGCCACACAGTGTTCATTTTGAACGGGCTTTTGACTCACTTGTGTAAACAAAGTGAGTATGTTTTAAACCAGTGTTCGGTTGTCTGTGTGTGTGTCTGTGTGTCCGTGGTAAACTTTAACATTGACATTTTCTCTGCAAATACTTTGTCAGTTGACACCAAATTAGGCATGAAAATAGGAAAAATTCAGTTCTTTCCAGTCATCTTGTTTAAAACAATATTGCACCTCTGGATGGGCACACACACACACACACACACACACACACACACACACAAATTAAAAAAGGAAGCCAAATTATATGCAAACTGCATTTACTGTTATATATATATTTTATCATTCTCTAAACTTGGCACTTTGATCTGGTATTCTGACACAACAACAAGAGCAGTCATTATTATCATTTTTTGTTCAAACAGGAACTTCTTTTGCTAAGCATGGAAGTTTTATTTATTTTGCAAACGTTTTGGTGCAGATAGTAAAAACGGGAAATTAATCTGTAATTAATGCTAGGGGACTTAATTTGCTTTAAACTGATCTTTCTCATCTTAAACATTACATTTTGAAATTATACTCAATACATAAAAAGCTTGTGTGTTTTGCTCTCAGTGTACAGGACTTTCACTAGGTTCATTCGCCCAAGTGGTCTTTTTCGGACAAATTTATGGTAAAATCAATACTACGAGTGGACTTTATAGATCTATTGGCTGAGCCCTGAAGGTCATGGGCAAAAATCAGTTGCGTACACATATTTATACACATTCAAAGCACGTGCTCATATTCTTCGCGAACGCGAACGACGCCATTTTGTTTCAAGTTGTTGACCTGCCCGTTCAATCCTATATTCAATGGACAATACACGATAACATGTGATGGAAAAAAAGTTGGAGAAGGAGACCGTTAAATATTTATTCAGAGAAAGATTTGTGAACGCCTCATCACTTACTGGATTATGCCCCAAACTGCCATAAAAATATCCACAGAATCAGTCGGAATTCACAGTTAAAAACTGTAAACCATGCAAGTTAATACCCTTGAATTGATGAAACGAAAAAATTTCCAGTCTTGACTTTTCTCAAAATGAAGTCCTTTTCACTTCATACGACGTTTAGAAGTACTTGTACTTGGCTCTACTTGTTAGTTTAACAAAATACTCAATTTTCATATCAACTTTAAAACTATAAAACTAGAATGAACATAAAAGAGAAATTGAATCGACCCTGTCGTACTACATTCCCGGCGGATGTAACTAAACTTGTACATCTATCAAGATCTAGAGAAAATGGCTAAATGTTGCAGAGTGATTGCAGCCATAGCCACGTCTCCTTTACCGCGGACTTCGAATTAAAAATTTTTTTTTTATTGCCCTTAAAGATTTTTTGAATGCCCAAGTTACACTAGAATAGTATGATTTAAACAGCGTTCTCACTGCGAATACCGCAGGTGATTTATCGCCCTTTAAAAAGGTATGTTCAAATATTAAATTTTAGAACGTCAGTTAAGGAGCCACGATAGTGTAATGGGTAAGACAGTTTCTTCTCACCCGAACACGTGGGGTTTGAATATGGTTAGGACTTTTTTTTTTCTTTTTTTTTTTTAAACCCGAAGCTTTATGATAACAAATACAGAACACATTTTAACGATTAGATTTTTTTTTTTTTTTAAGTGTATCACAAGTGAGTCTTGAAGGCCTTGCCTCTCTTGTTTGTTTTTGTTTTTTGGTCACATCTCTGCTGTAACGTATTCGAACTGATCCATTTTTCCGAACAAAGGCAGTGCAAACTCGGAAAAGCTAGTTACGGTGATGGGCTGCCCATGACGTCATGTGACCTACTTCTCGCTCTGCAAGCGACGAAAGGTGTCCCACAAAAACGGGCCTACAAACCCTTCCTAATGACAGGAAACACTTCAGGGTGCAAGATAGATAAAATTTTCTATAAAGTCTTTAGCAAATCGGTACAGTGATCGGTCATGGTGAAAACAAAAACTGAAAGAAACAAGGGCTTTGGTCAAAGGTCAGGGTCACAATGTGGTCTGTTTCGGAAATGTAAAAGCATGATAGAACTTATTGGTTTTTCATCCAATTTCCATTAAACATGGTATAACATATATGATGCATAATAGTGATTTGTTTTGGCCAGAAAGTGAGTGCGTGGTAAATTTAGAAATCAAAGGTCGAGGCCAATGTGTCTTTTTGCTAGGTTATCTGCTTTCTCTCTTCCCCCCCCCCCCCCCCCCCCCCCCCGATTCCTTTGTTGGATTAAATGCGTATCACAAGTGAGTGTTGAAGGATGTTTTTTGTTGTTGTTGTCTGATATTACTTGGTGTTGAAAAGCGGCGTAAATATGAAGACAAATACTTTTCCAATGTGGCCACAGTGTTATGTGTGCGTCAAACATCACTACAGTCGATCGACGCGTGTTCTGTTGTGACACACTGAAAGACTACACACAGGCTGAAACCTCGCCGTTTGACAGCAGTGAAGAGGACATGCCTCAGTGCGCCTTCAGGTGGGGCACTCCGGGCCTGTGTGAGAACTCAGTGAATAGAAGGCGTGGGGTGGAAGGGGGATGGTGAGGAAAGTCGGTTGAACTGACACAGGGATTGGTTTGGTGTGGGTGTGTGTGTTGGGGGGCGGGTGGGGGGTTAGTGCATTGTGGAGTTAACATGTTAACACCACCTTCCACACACACACACACACACACACACACACACACACTTTCTCTCTCTCTCCGTTATACACATATACCTACTGTTTAAGGATATATGTGTGTGTCTGTCTGTCTGTCTCTCAAAACAACAGCAGAAATGTAAGTCGGCCAGATGTGCAAATGTCTCGTTGGATAATAAAGAACATTATTCACTCATTTTCTCTCTCTGTCTCCATCTTGTCTCTGTCTCTCTGTGTCTTTCTCACACGCGCGCGCGCGCGCACACACACACACACAGACACACACACACACACACCGGCTCTGTCTCTCTCTCTCCAATACCCCCACCCCCACACACATGCATGTTGTTCACTGTTGCATGAGAGAGCATTCTGAAAAATCACCTTAAGGATAAAACTGGTCGGGTGGGTTTTGGGATGGATCGTAAAATAAACGCACATATATATTTTCGTCATAGCTAACTTGAGTAGCTAGGAGAGTTACAACTTATTACATATTGTTAAAATGTGACGTCATATATGTATATATCTGCACACACATATATATTTATATATGTAGATATATATATGTAGCCGTGGTCCCGAGTGGTATATAATTTATATAAAGGGACGGTACAAAAGAATTATTGATGATTTACTCAATTAAAGGATAGAAAACATCCACGCGCAGGCCAGGGCATATAGCAGTCCAGTCACAAAAGGGTTTTTCTGTTGTTTCATTTACAATAGTTAAGTAAGTAAAGAAGAAGAAGAATAAAGAAGATGAGAAGATAAAGAGAAAACAGTGCACTGACAAGACACAAGTAAACATAGGTCATTAAGTACTTGTCAGGAATGTAAGTGAATAGTAAAGCACATGTATACCTATTACATGGAAAGACTACCACTCGGTTTGGGATAAGCAGCAACATAAGATAATGCATATGTGTGAAGACCAAACACTGACATCAAATGACATTTCTAATACATTTAAATAGTGCATTAAAGTGAGTGAAGCTATGCTGATTTAGTGAAAGTACACTGACAGTGTAGATTAGGTAAAGCTTATACTGTGTCAAAGTGACTCAAATGAATTGGTTATCGTGTAGCACTATACTGGAGTAAGCTGTATAGGAGAGCACGATAACTAAATTATAATTAACAAACTGATACATATCAAGTGGTTTTAACCAGTATCACTACAACACTATCTTGTAATCACCAACAGAATACTACACATATCTTAGAGTACTGAGCACACTGTAACTGTGAAACACTGTAGCAGTACAACTGATATCAGCATGTAAAATAATACATGAATGATAAACAATAGAATAAGTGGCTTTGATAAAATACTGGCAAACTGAGAGACCAAATAGCAAGTCGGTGCACAACACAAAGATTGGAAGAACTGTCATGGCTTTACCATTAAGTGGTGAATTAACTTACACAAGTAATCCATTGCATCAAAGCCAAATATCAACATAGCTAAGCTTGTGCTCAACATTTAAATCTCCAATGAAGCAGGATAAGGAACCTAACCTTCATCAGTGACAGCAAATGAGAAAGAACACGTCATTCACTCATTTACTTGAACATTCTCGAACAAACTATCAGTGTCCAGAGACATCACTGACTGTGACGTTGAAAAGAATGAAATGGAATACTGCTACAAGCATATGACAACATGGCAATTTTTTAGATCAATCATAGCCAAGCTGTGACTACATGTCAATATCAACATACTCATATGATCACAAGTACTGTGTCGAAGAATACAATTTACAAATCATCAGCACATTTTAAATGGAGTACTTACAGTGATATGTAGTGAGACGTTGGCCGCTTGGGGCAACACACAACACACACTCTTGTGTGACACAGCAAAGGAGAGACAGCAGGCTCTGGCCAGTGACCAGTCATCCCCTGCTGTGGCTGTTTATGCAAGTTAAGCAAACTGCAATGACACTAGCATGTGCTGTGAAGCAGATCGGCTCAAATCCACCTAAATTTGATTTGCATTGTGTTTGTTACAAGGTGTTCAGTGATAGATTTCTAAATGATTCCTGAACCAATTTACGTTGGATTGGTTGCAAAAGAAACAGCCCAACACCTACTTTATAATGAGTATGAAATGAAGTGTTGATTACTTAAGATGAATTTATTATCTTAATTTAAGTCACCTGAAAAGAGTAAGTTTTAGTGAGCTTGTCGCTGAAAATTACAAACTGTGTTAAATCAGTTTAATGTAGGTAAACACAAATGGTATAGATATAAAGATAGAATTGCGATGATTCTGCCAGTATATAATACTTGCAGGTTATTGATCCGACAAAAGATATATTTAATTAAATACGGTGTGTCAGAAGCACAGATTCCAGCTCACCCAATGGTAACACTAGTTGTGGAGTGGCTGTCATTAAGTGTCAGCAATGGAAATTGGCTTTGTATATTCTAAATACCTGACCTATTCTCATCCAAACACTATAATGGTGTGGTTTTAGTTTCCAACAGCAGTCACATACAGAATTGTAACTGTAGCAGTATATGTGACGAGAAGACAAAATGACA
Source organism: Babylonia areolata (assembly GCF_041734735.1). Taxonomy (NCBI): domain Eukaryota; kingdom Metazoa; phylum Mollusca; class Gastropoda; order Neogastropoda; family Buccinidae; genus Babylonia; species Babylonia areolata. The sequence continues at coordinate 16,046,044 of NC_134906.1, read as the reverse complement.
TAAGCTTAGCATAAGTTGATATTTTTACACTGACGAACGATTAAACTGAAATCAAGTATGCTTCTAGCTGATTAAAGTGTGTGTGTAAGCACAACAAATATAATATTGCAGCTAACGATACAGAGACTTGATTTGATGGATATTTAGAGAATAGGTTAAGAATGGGCTTTGCATTCAAACCAGGAATGGCGTCACACATTCTGTGCGAGCCATTGGAGACTGGAGACCGGCAGTTACTTGCGAAAAAGGCGTCTGCTATAGCTCAGCTTTCAGCTTGTGCTGTGAGTTGAGCCACGGTCATCTGTAGTCAGCTGAGCGCTTGGCTACATCTATATATATATATATATATATAGAGAGAGAGAGAGAGAGAGAGAGATATCTCACTGTGTGTGTGTGTGTGTGTGTGTGTTGCATTTATGGTATTGTATTGTATTGAATTGGTTTGCATTAGAATTTGAATGTGTGAAATTCGGGCTGCTATCTATAGGGGGAGCGCTTTGACATTGTGCAGCGTGATCCATTTTTGACTCACTTGTGTAAACAAAGTGAATCTATGTTTTAATCTGGTGTTCGGTTGTCTGTGTGTGTGTGTGTGTCCGTGGTAAACCATTTTCTCTGGAAATACTTTGTCTGCCAATACCAGATTTGGCTTAAACATAGTATGAAAAAAAAAATCTTTACATTCATACCAATAACAGCATGTAAGTCTCCCGCATTAAGCCGTATTTCCTAATCATTAACGGTTTATTACACTGAGATTCGATCCGAAATCCGAAAATTCTAAAAACTGCTTCCCACTAGAAGGTAGCTTGTGTTTGAAGATGACATGACCTCGTTTTTCTTATTCACAATTGAAAGAAATAAAAATTCTGGACAGAACACTTACAATGGTACTAACTACACCACTGCATAAAGATATTCAAAAGTGGACACAGAATTAACTGAAATGAACATACAAGAAAAATTGAATCGATGGTCTCTTTCAGCCAATTGTATTTGTATTTCTTTTTTATCACAACAGATTTCTCTGTGTGAAATCCGGGCTGCTCTCCCCAGGGAGAGCGTGTCACTACACTACAGCGCAACCCATTTTTGACTCACTTGTATAAACAATGTGAGTCTATGTTGTAACCCAGTGTCTGTGTGTGTGTGTGTCTGTGTGTCCATGGTAAACTTTAACATTGCCATTTTCTCTGCAAATACTTTGTCAGTTGACACCAGATTTGGCATAAATATAGGAAAAATTCAGTTCTTTCCAATCATCTTGTTTAAAACAATATTGCACCTCTGGGATGGGCACAAAAAATAAGAAAAGAAGCCAAAGTATATGCAAACTGAATTTACTGTTATATTTTTTTTATTCTCTGAACTTGGAACTTTGATCTGATATTCTGACACAACAGCAAGAGCAGTCATTTTTATCATTTTTTGTTCAAAACGGAACTTCTTTTGCAAAGCATGGAAGTTATATTTCTGGTGCATGTCTTTGCTGCAGATAGTAAAAACGGGAAATTAATCATTTATTAATGCAAGGGGGGTTAATTTGCTTTAAACTGATCTTTCTCATCTTAAACATTACATTTTGAAATTATACCCAATACATAAAAAGCTTGTGTGTTTTACTCTCAGTGTACAGGGCTTTCACTATGTTCATTCGCCCAAGTGGTCTTTTTCGGAAAATACTAAAATCAATAATATGAGTGGACTTATTGGCTGAGCCCTGAAGGTCATGGGCAAAAATCAATTGCGTACACATATTTATATCTATTCAAAGCACGTGCTCATATTCTTCACGAACGTGAAGGACGCCATTTTGTTTCAAGTTGTTGACCTGCCCGTTCAGTCCTATATTCAATGGACAATACACGATAACATGTGATGGAAAAAAAGTTGGAGAAGGAGACCGTTAAATATTTATTCACAGAAAGATTTGTGAACGCCTCATCACTTACTGGATTATGCCCCAAACTGCCGTAAAAATATCAACAAAATCAGTTGGAATTCACAGTTAAAAATAATAAACCATGAGAGTTAATGCCCTTGATGAAACGTAAAAATTTCCAGTCTTGGCTTCTCTCAAAATGAAGTCCTTTTCACTTCATACGACGTTTAGAAGTACTTGTACTTGGCTCTACATGTTATTAGTTTATTAACAAAATACTCAATTTTCATATCAACTTTAAAACTATAAAACTAGAATGAACATAAATGAGAAATTGAATCGACCGTGTCATACGATTCCCGGCAGGTGTAACTAAACTTGTACATCTATCTAGATCCAGAGAAAAGGGCTAAATGTTGCAGTGTGATTGCGGGGATAGCTACGTCTTCTTTACCGCGGACTTAAAAAGAATTTTTAATTGCCCTTAAAGATTTTTTAAATGCCCAAGATACACCAGAATAATATGATTTAATCAGCGTTCTCACTGCGAATACCGCAATCGATTTATCACCCTTTAAAAAAAAAAAAGCATGTTTAAATGTTAATTTTTTTAACGTCAGTTAAGGAGCCACGATAGTGTATTGGGTAAGACAGTTTCTTCTCACCTTAACACGCGGGGTTCGAATCTGCCGTCAGGACTTTTTTTTTTTTTTTTTAAACCGGAAGCTTTAACAAATACAGAACACATTTTAACGATTAGATTTTTAAAAAAGTGTATCACAAGTGAGTCTTGAAGGCCTTGCCTCTCTTGTTTTTGTATTTTTTTTTTCCTGTGTGCAGTTTTATTTGTTTTACTATTGAAGTGGATTTTTCTACAGAATTTTGCCAGGAACAAGCCTTTTGTTGCCATGGGTTCTTTTACGTGCGCTAAGTGCATGCTGCACACGGGACCATGGTTTATCGTCTCATCCAAATGACTAGCGTCCAGACCACCACTCAAGGTCTAGTGGAGGGGGAGAAAATATTGGCAGCTGAGCCGTGATTCGAACTAGCGCGCTCAGATTCTCTGGCTTCCTAGGTGGACGCATTACCTCTGGGCCATCACTCCACTGTAGACTGGTTTGTGCAGATCTAGAGATCTACCATGTGTTGTGGTGTGCTTGAGGCAATGACAACGTCTCCTTTACCGCCAAAATAAAAGAATAATGGAGATATAATAAAACACACAAAAAACAAGATCGAAACGGCGTTATTACGTCCACTACAATCAAATACATTTGTCCAGGAAGAAGAAAACGTCAACATTGTTTTAAGTATTGAAGTTAGTCAGATGCACCACAGCAGTGGGGATTAGTCTGCTTGCTTCGGAACTGCACATGCTTGGTTCAATCCCGCTCGCATGCCTTTTTTATTTATTTATTTTAAAAAAATAAGTTTTCTCCCAAGTTTATTTTGTATATCATATTTGATACAGAACACTTTTCAACGATTTTTAAAATCTCTCTTTTTTTTCTACTCCTCATGATTCCTTTACTAGATAAAGCACGAAGCACAAGTGAGTCTTGAAGGCTTGGCCATTTGTCTTTACCGTTCTTTTTGCTGTTGCAAGTGTCATACCAAATTGGATTTTCCATCATAATTTTGCCAGGGCCAACCCCTTTGTTGCTGTGTTATTTATTTATTTATTTGTTTATTTTATTTTTATTTTTGACTTGTGCTAAATGCACACTCACACTACACATTCGGTTTAATGTCTCATCCAAATGAGTTGCGGCCAGACCACCACTCAAGATCTATTGGAGAGGGAGAAAATACCGCCGAGTGGGCAGTTCAAACATGTACGCTCAACTCCTCTCGCTTCCAAGTTGAACGCGTTGCCGCCACACCAGCGTGTGTGTGTGTGTGTGTGTGAGGGAGACAGAGACAGAGAGAGAGAGCTGCCCATGTTTTTGCAATCATGATATGAAATAATGTTCACCAGAAAAATATAAGTAAAAACGTATACAATGAAATAAGCTAAGTGTTTAGACGCTTGTGTTACAATATATTTTGGAGAAGAGAAAATATTACTAGGATAATGTATATTTCATTCCTTTTATTTTCTTAACCTATTTATCTATTTGCAGTATCATTTGTTTGTCTATTTTCTATTTCCATTATTGCTTGTTTGCCTGATTATCTATTTCCAGTATTGTTTGCCTGATTATCTATTTCCAGTATTGTTTGCCTGATTATCTATTTCCAGTATTGTTTGTTTCCCTATTTATCTGTTGGCAGTGTTGTTTGCTTATTTATTTGGTTGCAGTGTTGTGTTTAATGATAATAATAATGTTCATTTGTAAAGCGCTTACCCAGCGGCTCTGAGCGCCTTTGACAATACACATGTTATAAATAAGAAACAGGGGGGAAAAAGTTAGATACAAATCGCTAATTACTTATAAACAGTGTAACATCACTCACGACTCATACAGCTCTCTGAAATTACTCCCATAGTTAAATGTTAAGATAAAAAAAAAAACAACTAAAATTACGACTCACACGGATCTTTCACTTAACCCACATAATAAAATATCAAGATACAAACTCGCTAGAATTAATACTAAAAATTGTAACAACACTAATGACTCACACACACCTCTGCTTCACCCCAGCACTCCAACCGGGTGAACCCTCACATAAACACATCGACGCACACACATAAAGACGGTCTCGGGGGAGAATGATCTATTGTTAAAAAAATGTTTGAACAAGTATATTTTAAGGTTAGACTTGAACGATTTTGTAGTGGAGCAGTGTCTGATGTTCTGTGGCAGAGATTTCCAAAACCAAAGGCCATAGTGTGTAAATGTTCAGAAACATGGGACTTGCGTCTGCACTCGCATCGCGGGATTTCGAACATGCGTGTGTCTGATGATGAATGCGAGCCAGGGCGGGGTGGCCTGTACATTTTTGCCAGGCCAGAAAGGCGTGATGGTGCAGAACTGTTCAGTGAGTTGAAACATGTACAAGCTATTTTAAATCTGAATCTTTCAGATACTGGAAGCCAGTGTAACTTATATAGAAGTGGCGTGCATGGATGTTGTGAGAGGCATTAAGATCAGGCGAGCAGCTGAGTTTTGGACTTTCTGTAGAGGTTCTATGACAAAAGAAGGCAAACTATCAATAATATTTGCAGTATTGTTTGTTTGCCTTATGATCTACTTGCAGTATTGTTTGTTTGACTATTTAGCCACTTCCAGGATTGTTTGTTTGCCTGTTTAACTACTTGCAGTATTGTTTGTTTGCCTGATTATCTACTTGCAGTATTGTTTGTTTGTTTGCCTGTTTATCTACTTGCAGGATTGTTTGTTTGCCTGTTTATTAACTTGCAGTTTTGTTTGTTTCCACATCTATATATTTGCAGTATGTAGCTTTGTCCGGTTGTCCAGTGGCGAGCAGGAGAGGTGATAGACATGGACACGAGGTGTGCCCGACATGGACTGACACCTTGACGGGTGATAACTGTGGAAAAGAGGGGTTGGTGGTGGGGGGTATCAGACGGAGGGTTGTAGAGGACAAGCTGTTCAGTAATCTGACAGACTTCTGGCTGAGGTGTAGCGGGCATGTCTCGTGGGTCGTCTGTTCTGCCCTCGGAAGCGAAACATATCAAGGACAGAGAGAACACTCATGTGGAGCGTTGGTCTGGTGGTAATGCGCCTGACTAGGAATCTAGTGTTCACTGGTTCGAGTCCGATACAGGGATCGGGATTTTTACCACCTCCCTCCACTAAACATCCAGTGGTGGTCTGGGTGCTAGTCTTTCGGATGAGGTCCTATGTGCAGCAGGCACTTCGCGCACGTAAAATAACCACGGCCACAAAAGAGTTGTCCCTGGCAAAATTTTGTTGGCTGGAGCTATGGGGGCTAATACTGAAGCCTATGTGGGTGTGTTGATGCAGGATATACTTCACTGAGCACCGGTACCAAGGCATGGTTTTCAGAGTTTCTTGCTACTTTTTGATTGGCAATTCAATATATTGAATGTCTTCGCCAGATCATAACCCTGACTCCTGTAAATCACTATTGTCTCCGCAGGAGTGCAATCACGCTTTCGGGAGAGATGGTTTCTGGCAGCAAGCTGTTACTTTGAAGTCCATTGTAACAGACTGTAGTTTCAAGTTTAAGGACACAACTGTGAGATATGCAGTGGTCAAAATGATTCAAAATATGTATGCTGACAAGTTTAGCGCTTCCCGCCTTTATGGCGGATTGCAGTGCTCAGAACGATGTGCTTTGGCATTTCCATTTTCCACTTGTGAAAGCACAACACATATCTTGTGAAACAGAGGCAGTGATTCTGTATTTCCTTTCAGGAGCATTTCTTTCCAGTTAAAACACACTCCATAAAGTCCTTTGCAAAACCAGGAGCCTTTTGTTATTCAGTCAAAACGACGCCATTGCTGGTGGCCAATGACACTCTTGAGCTTCTCTGTAACTGAATGAGACAGTGGAGAGTGAATGCTGCCTCTTTCAATCTTCTATCCTCTGATGCAGAAGCAACAAAAGCGCTTTTAATGGTTCGGCTTGTGTGTGTCTGGTATGTACAATAACTCATTACGGTGATTTGGAGCTGCAAAATCTATTTTGCACCCAGAATATTCAGTCATGTGGTTTGGATTTTGAAACAGTGGGCGTTTCACTTGCATGCATAATACGTCTCTCAGCATTGATAAACTATCTACTCGTCTTCGCCAATGATGCTCTTTTCCGTTTATTCGCATACATGGTTAAAAGCGTCCCTTTGGGTTTCCTTTTACTCTGTAAATAATTTGTCTCTTCTTCTGTGCCTATCCACATGCCTCAGAATTAGTCCCTTCCGAAATATTTTGTGGTAGTATGCTTCGGCTGCCACAAGATCTGTCATGTATTTGGACGATCACAATTCCCTTGGTTAGAGTAGCTACCTCTTTGATCGAGTTTTCAGCAATTTTCCACACTTTCCCCCAATTGATAGCTCTGGTCTTTAGAAACTGGGTTCGTTTTCTTCGCTTTGTCACACATGATGCATCAATCTCTTGGGAAAAAATTCCTTGCAATGCAAGTTATCTTTTTTTTTTCCTGGGAGTTGATGGTCAGGCTCTGGTATCCTCCTCTTTGGCTTTCTGTCCTTCTGTCAGTGTTTCACTTTTCGTATTTAAGAACGTGTTTGACATTTTTAAGATGAAATACGTACAATGTACCCAGTCACTTTGCAAACTTTGCGTAACCTTCAGACTTTGTACGGGTTTTGTGAACATATCGAATTTCATATTTCTCAGTCTGAGCCTTCCTTTGTTCGGTCACTGTCGTTTGTCTATCTCGAAGTTGTTTTTATTGTAAATGATGCAGAATTTCTGTGTCCACACTTCCGAATTTTCTGTTCAACAGAAAGTAGGTAGATGTAAGTTCATTATGGGCACTGTGGCGTTGCAACCAACAAGGTATACCACAGACTTCATCTATATATTTCTAAGAAGGAAAAGCGACCAATACGTACATTCAAACTACAAATAAATCCCTGCAAGATTAATACAGTGTGATTTCTTTCATAGAAATGCACTGGGAAAAGAACAGAAAAAAATCACGCTGCATTTACATTTTGACCCTTGCGGTCGGCTGGGACATAAACCATGTAAATAAGACGTGATTAAATGCAATACTACATATTATATATAACACAAACATATAATAATGCAGTGCATAGTTGTGGCAGCAGTTACCTGACGGTGCTAAAGAAATCCTTCATGTAGTAATCAGGTTGCTGGCGTTTGAGCATTTTCAGTACACCGGAAGTATTTGATTACGTGACAAGCTATTACGTCACTAATCCAATTTCAAAGTCATTCTTGGAATAGCTCACTCCTAGTCATTTCGGTAGACATAAAGAAATTAAGTGTGTGATGAAATATGTGGATATAGTGCTGTTTCAAGCACATATACTATACGTGGGGTGATGGCCTAGAGGTAACGTGTCCGCATAGGAAGCGAGAGAATCTGAGCGCGCTGGTTCGAATCACGGCTCTGCCGCCAATATTTTCGCCCCCTCCACTAGACCTTGAGTGGTGGTCTGGACGCTAGTCATTCGGATGAGACGATAAACGAGGTCCCGTGTGCAGCATGCACTTAGAGCACGTAAAAGAACCCACGGCAATAAAAAGGTTGTTCCTGGCAAAATTCTGTCGAAAAATCAACTTCGATAGGAAAAACAAATGAAACTGCACTCAGGAAAAAAATATTTTAAAAAATGGGTGGCGCTGTAGTATAGCCATGGCCATGTGTCACTGTGTTGGCCATAGCCATATGTCACTGTTGGGCATGGCCATGTGTCACTGTGTTGGGCATGATCATGTGTCACTGTGTTGGGCATAGATTTAGATTTTGTTTTTCCACTTCTATGTCCTCATGTGTGGTATAATGCACAATTGTATATGTGTTGTTTCATGTAAGGCGCTCAGAGCCCATTATATGGGAAGTCTGCGCCATATATGTGTGTGTTTTACGCGGATACGAAATATGTATTTAACCTACATTTATGTTTTGTAATCAGTATCAGGTCAGGTCAGGGGCATAGCCCTTGCTACTGGTACCATGTAACCCAGTATTACCTGCCGCATGTGAAGTCTCCCAACGACGGACCAGGCGGAGGAAGAAACCTTTCCCAACGGCTGTGAAGGCGGAAGAGGATGACCAAAGGGCAGGGGGAGCTCTTATCCTTGGCTGGAAGTCCTCCTAGGAGACGGAGCTCTGAAGAAAAACCTGCACCTGCTGAGGCCGTCCTACACGTGGCAGTATCTGCACCTGTGGGGCTGTGAGCGTCGGTAGGCGAGAGAGTGGGGAAGGGACTGCACAACTCCTCCTCACTAGAAAAAAGTCACCTGTGCTGGTCAGGCAACCAGGCTAATGTTGGAACAACGAGCTAGCCTTCAACACCTAACTTTTCCAAGCCCTGCGGTGATGGAGAAGTGGTAACGGGGACAGGCAGAGGATGCTGCTGGCAGTTCCTAGTCACGACTCTGCACGCAGGCAGCTGTGGGGTGATAGTCGTCCGCCGTAGACTGGGGCAGATGCGGCGCCCGTATCCTCCCACAGTGTCAGAGCAGCCCTTTTTAGGGACAGCACTGCTCTCCCCACATGGGGAAGGGGAGATAAAAAGATCCCTAAACAAAGCCTGCCTCACCTAGTACCTAGTAGGAAACCGCACCTACTTGGACATCCGACACTAGCGGTCGAAAACAACAAAAGAAAAGAACCTGGAGTTATGCCCTGACTCCCGGGTGTCTGTAATGTTCGCACCCTCTTAGACAGAGACGACAGACCAGAAAGACGCACAGCACTCATTGTTAGAATGATTGATCGCTCTGAGCGAAACTAGGTTTGCCAGTGAAACCCAGCTGGAGGAAGCTGGAGGGGGATACACCTTCTACTACATTGAGAAGCCAAATGGCAAACCAAGAACCTCAGGCGTAGGCTTTGCCATATGAACCAAACTTGCACGACAGCTTGACAGCCTTCCATGTGGGATAAACGATAGGCTGATGACCCTGCATCTGAAGCTGTCCAAGGATCGCTTCTCCACAGTCATCAGCTGCTATGCCCCGACGATGACCAACCCTGATGACAAAGAATTCTCTACGAGGAGCTCAGGCGCACTATTTCAGCGATAGACAGAAAGGACAGTTGATCATCCTTGCGGATTTCAATGCCTGCATCGGCATGGACTTCTCCTCGTGGCCAAAAGTCCAAGGACAGCACGGCACTGGCAAGTGCAACTCCAACGGACTGTTTTTGCTCTCGCTCTGCACGCAGCATGGACTGACCATCACCAACACCCTCTTCCAACAAGCGGACAAGTACAAGAACACGTGGATGAACCCCCGCTCCAAGCAGTGGCACATGCTGGACTATGTGATTGTCCGGCAGAGGGACAGAGGTGATGTTTCCATTACACGCTGCATGAGAGGAGCAGTCTGTTGGTCAGACCATTGCCTGGTACGCAGCAAGATGAACATCAGACTTGCACTCAAGCTCCAACCAGCCAGGCAGAAACCCCCTAGGAAGCTGAACATCCACCGCCTCCCTATCACCAAGGACGTGCTGCAGCAGCAAATCCAAGCAGCTCTTCAAGAAATCCCTGCATCAACTGATGTAGAAGAGGTATGGAGCACCTTTAGAGATGCTGTGTACACAGCAGCAGCTGACACATTCGGCTTTGTACAGAGGAGCCACAAAGATTGGTTTGTTGAGAGCGACTCTGGAATCTCCAAGCTCCTGAACACACTGCATAGCCTCCCTTGCCTGCCCTTCCTTGTCTTTATTTTCTACAGTTTTAGAGTTATACATACGTGTGAATGACTGGTGCGAAAGCGCTTTGATTTGTCTCTGCACAAGATTCAGCGCTATATAAATACCATTATTATTATTATTATGACTGCCAGAGGAAGGAGAACTAGTCACGACATGAAGACCTTCCATGGTGGTCTCCGAGCTGTTTATGGGCTGAGAGTCACAGGATCAACACCTGTCCGAGCCTTGGACCAGACCACCGTCCTGACGGACAAGAAAGACATCCTTGCCCGCTGGGCAGAGCACTTCAACACCCTCATCAACTGGGACTCGTCCGTATCTGACGAGGTAATTGCAGCCCTCCCACAGCTACCAGTCAGTGACTCACTAGCTGCCCCTCCCACCAAGGCCAAGACCCAGAAGGCCCTGAAGCTGACAGTGTCAGGAAAAGCATCAGGAGCGGATGGAATCCAGGCTGACATCTACAAGTATGGAGGCGAGGTGCTGACAGACAAGCTGACCACCCTGTTCCAGTCTATCTGGGAGAGAGGGGAGGTCCCTCAGGATTTCAAGGATGCTTCAATTGTCTACATTTACAAACGGAAGGGAGACATAAGATCCTACGATAACTACCGTAGAATCTCTCTCTTCTGCATTGCCGGCAAGATCTTCGCCTGCATCAGACTGGTTGACCATGTCTCCAACACAGTCATCCCTGAAGCACAGTGCAGCTTCCGCTCAGGCAGGGGAACATGTGACATGGTGTTTGCCGTACGCCAGATGCAAGAGAAGTGCCGTGAGCAGAACAAGGAGCTCCACATGGTCTTTGTAGACCTGACTAAGGCCTTCGACACGGTGAACCGCCGTGGTCTGTGGAAGATCCTCCTAAAGTTCGGCTGCCCAGAGAGCCTAATCCAGCTGATTGCGTCATTCCACGATGGCATGCAGGTGAGAGTACAGGAAAATACTGACATGTCGGATCCGTTCCCTGTGGTAAATGGAGTGAAGCAGGGCTGCGTCCTGGCACCCACACTGTTCTCCATTCTCTTCTCTGCCATGCTGATTGACTCCTTCCAAGATTGTGACCAGGGCATCTGCATTCAGTTTCGCACAGACGGCAAACTTTTCAACTTGCGGTGACTCCATGCCAGGTCCAGGGTGTTTGAGGCACTGTTGAGAGAGTTCCTTTTCGCTGATGACTGCGCGCTTGCTGCACACACCCATGAGGACATACAGTTCATTATGGACGGGTTCTCAACCTCCTGCAGGCGCTTTGGACTCACCATCAGCCTCAGCAAGACCAAGTCCATGTACCAACCAGCTAGCTCACAGAACGCCAGTGCCTCCACCTCACCTGCAACCAAGATCGATGACACAGAGATCTAGTCAGTCGACAAGTTTGCAACCTGGGCAGCACCCCATGTAGCAACGGAGCCCTTGATGCAGAAGTGACGCTGCACTTCTCCAAGGCCAGCTCCGCCTTTGGCAGACTCAGCAACAGGCTGTGGAACAACAAAGGCATCAGGCTCAGCACCAAGATGAAAACCTACAGAGCTGTTGTGCTGACCACCTTGTTGTACTGCTGTGAAACATGGATGACGTATCGCCGCACATTCAACAACTTGAGCAGTTTCACCAGAGATGTCTACAACGGATCCTCGGCATAAAGTGGCAAGACAGGGTCTCCAACCTCCAGGTCCTAGAGAGGAGCAGCCTGCACAGCATCGGAAGCCTGCTGATCCAGTGCCAGCTATGCTGGACAGGACACGTTGTCCGCACGACAGACAGCAGGATCCCGAAGATGCTTTTGTATGGCCAGCTGAAGGAAGGCCTCTGTGAACTTGGAAGATCCTGCAAGCGCTTCAAGGACACCTTGAAGACAAACCTCAAAGCCTGTGACATAGACATCGCTTCCTGGGAAGCTGATGACCCTGACCGCTCTCGCTGGAGGATGCTGTGCTCTAGTGGCATAAAGACGTTTGAAAAGAAGAGAACACTGGCCATTAAGGAGAAGCGTGAGCGAAGGAAGCAGGGCTCAACTTCTGGAGACGTTTTCCCTTGCAACACCTGTGGGAAGTGCTGCACATCCAGGATCTGCCTCTTCTCCCATATGAGGACACACACCGACAGATAAGCCTGCCTGCCTACTCATCCGTCGGTCCGACGGGAGATTCCATCATCATCATGTTTTATAATTATGTTTTATCAAGATTTAAGTGTGTGATCTCAGAGAGATAACAAAACTGAGGCCCATAAGTGAACATGAACAGGCTGTGAAAAACATTACTCACACCCCTGGAGCGTCGGTGTAATTTCGGCAGCTCAGTGTTGATTGTGGTCCCTCCTCTTCCCCACCCTTCATCCCACCCTCCACAACTCTCTCACTCCTCCCATACCCTCTCTCTGTCTCTCTCTCTCTCTCTTTTGTCGAATATTTTGGGCCACTCGTAAGGAATCGTATGGACTCGGTGCAAGAAATTATCAAGTTTTCAAATGACATTCAGTTATCCATTGCCGGGAACGGTAGTAGTTTCCGGTTGTTTTTCGGGGGTAGGTCTGCGGGGCGATGGGTGGTTATTATGTCTATATATAAAGTGGCAGAACAAATGCATCAGTTTGGAATTAAATGTTTTTGTGGTCATCAGTGTTCGAATATTGCCATCATTATATACATGCATGTGCTGCCCACTTTTGATGAATGGTTTCGCTAGATTCATTCCAACGTGTGAATCATGTTGCAGGGAGGGGGCGGCGGCAGACGGAAGGAGACCGACACAAACACGTGCAGTGAAGCGGACGGCTTCCAGACAGAATGTGCGGTGTGTCAGGACAGACTGACTGAACCCTGCACCATCCCCTGCGGCAACCACCACGTCTTCTGCCTGACGTGTCTCAAGGGGCTCAGCACTCACCGCTCCCACAGGAATCACTTTCCCTGCCCGCTCTGCCGGAAGCTGGTGCGGATCCCCCTAGGGGGCGTGACAGCGTTCCGAGACAACAAGACCCTTGGCCAGAAGCTCCGTTCCAAACTCCCTGCTTTCAGACCCAGGTCACGACATCGGCGACGGAGGCCAAGGTCAGGGTTGAGGTCAGCGGACTACGTGACCGTGTCGTTCCCGGTGTTGGGCTATTCGGATGAACTGGAGATGGACATTCTGTCCACACTTTACACACATCGCGAGGGTCAGGCCGTCAACCGTGAGCGTCTGATGGAGGCTATCCTGGATGAGATCGGTCACGTGCGAGACATGCACCCCAGTGACTCGAGACACCAGAACGGTCTGTGGCTGGGTGAAGACGTGGGCCACTCAGACTCTGACCAAGACGATACGCTGAGTGACGTGCACCAGCCCTCGGTGCCGGACAGCAGACGGTCCTCTGATTTCCCCAGACCCGTGGACACAGAGGACTTTGACATGTCCGTGGTGCTGCAGATCATTGCCGACATGGAGGAGAACGACAGACGGCGAGAAGCCAGCCAGGGTTCACGGCCCACACCAGCAGACTGCCCTGTGTCCCAGGCCCTGGGCAATGGTGTCTCCCTGCAGACAGCAGACACTGGCACTGATAGGTCCCAGACTGCACAACACGCCAGCGCGTCACACAGATCTGACACCAGCAACATCAGCAGTGCTGCACCACGGACACCAGAGACAGGCAACGCTACAAAAAGGGGAGCACAGTCTGACAACACTGTGTCACCGACTTCAGAGACCAATGATGTTGAATCACACAGATCAGAAACCAGTGGTCACACATCACAGAGATCAGACACTGACAGTGCTGTATCACAGACACCAGTCAGCAGGACTGTTAAACCACGAAGATCAGAATCCTACAGGGCGGCATCCCGCAGGTCAGCCATCAACGATGCGATGCCAGAGAGACCAGATAGTTGGGCTACTTCGTCAGAAAGGAGGGATGTTACGTCGCAGAGACCAGAAAGCAGGTCTGCTATGTCAGAGAGACCAGAAAGTAGAAGTGCTGCAACAAAGAGACCAGAAAGCAGGTCTGCTACGTCAGAGAGACCAGAAAGCAGAGGTGCTGCAACAAAGAGACCAGAAAGCAGGTCTGCTATGTCAGAGAGACCAGAAAGCAGAGGTGCTGCAACAAAGAGACCAGAAAGCAGGTCTGCTATGTCAGAGAGACCAGAAAGCAGAGGTGCTGCAACAAAGAGACCAGAAAGTTTGGCTGTTGCAGCAGAGTGGATGGACACTAACACTGTCCGGTCACAGAGACCTGAAACGCACGGTTCCTCACTGCAGAAGACAGAAGTCAACCATTCAGTGTCACAGAGGTCAGCATGTGGCAGAGGTCATCCTGGACGGGCCTCCAGCACGTGGTGGGCAGTGAGGCACAACACTGACAGTGCCAGGCCCCAGAGGTCTGGTGAGGGGTTAGCCGGACTGATAGCTGCAAGGTCATCATCATCATCATCATCACCATTATCATCATCGTCATCATCATCACTCCAGTCTCCCCCGGGAAACTTTATCTGTGACAACACCGTGGAGCCGTGTCCTTTCAACACTACATTGGAAAACGACCTGGGTTTCAGTGACTATGCTTTCGTGCCCAGGCCAAGAATGGGGTCCTTCAAGCTGGCCATTGCTGCCGGACAGACAGTTCCAGCACAGTACAAAGAGGACAGCCCCTCATTGTCCACCCTGACACGTCAGTCCTGCACCTCGGCACCAGGTGAGGGAGTCACCAGAGATACCGTCAGTTCCCGGGTCCAAAGCGGTCGTCTTGTCTTGCCAGCAGAATTCACGAAAGGTGAAATCAAGGAACTTCCTGTCAGAATTGATTACATTCACAGGCAGACCACAAACCAAGGTCCCCGTTTTGAAGCAGAGCAGAGAAGTGAAGAACAGCTTTTTGAAACAACGAACACTGACGTTACAGGAAGTGAAGAACAGCTTATTGACATGATGGACTGTTCTGACAGATACTGTCCTCAAACACGGCACACAACGCAAAGGATATTAACTGTCCCACAGGACCGTGTCGTTGGGAACAGTCGCGAAACACTTCAGCAGTTGGGTTTTCGTTCACTGTGCAAAGATACAAGGAAAGCAGCATTACTTAATGATTTACCAACACCCCGTCAAGTGGATACGTCAGAAATTATTTCACATACCACCCAGCAACAGTCACAGCGAGATGAGAGAATACCAGGACAGAATGAAAGACAAGCATCTGAGATCCCCACAACCACTGCAACCAGAGCAAAACAAAGGGAGAGAAGCAGCAAGCCCAGTGTGGCCACCACCTTGTCACACAGCCTGTCTGAAAGGGCAACTCCAAGAGAAGTGACACGCCCACACAGGGATCCTCAGACAGAAGCTGGTTCCCACCTGTTGACACGTGCTGCACCGGACAAAGACACTATCTCGGGGCTTGGTGTCTGTGCACCGGACAAAGACACTGCTATCTCGGGGCTTGGTGTCTATGCACCGGACAAAGACACTGCTATCTCGGGGCTTGATGTCTATGCACCGGACAGAGACACTGCTATCTCGGGGCTTGGTGTCTATGCACAGGAGCGACAGGAGGAGGAGTGGGCCAGCAGGCTGCGCGGTGTGCAGCGCCGTGTGATGTGCAGGACCTCGAACAGTGGGGCCCGTCACACACTGCGGGGGACACAGGCACCTGCCGTCACGTCCACCCCTCACCCACACACCCTCACCACTCTGTTTGCTGATGATCATCTGTTCCTTATGGATGGACACAGCGGCTTGGATGTTGTTCATGTGTGATGCAGACCACTGGCAGAAAGGGAGGAGGGTGGGTGTATATGTGCATCTTGACAGCAGTTGACACGCCTCCTGAACACGCACACACACATACCAACCAGTGGCAAACAAGAGACACTGTGACATTCAAAAAGAAAAAAATAAAGAACAAAAAAGAAAAGAAAGAAAGAAAAAACAAAGAAAAGGCGAAGAAATTCTTAGTGTGCAGTAATCTCCAGAATGAAATTCACAGTCCGTATTGATGAGGGGTCCATGTTTGTAGAGTACAGGTTTTGGTGAGAACTTGAAGGACGGCTCCACACCACTCAGTGCCTACCTTTTCTGTGATAGAGTCGTTGTTACTTACTTTGCAGGTCGTGGTCACAAGTTTGAGGCCACACTGACCATGACGGACTGTATGGACAACAGGCTGACCCCTGCTGTGTGTCCGGTTCCAGGCAGGTCCGTTACAGACACAAGTTGTGGGTCAAACTTTCATCCGTCTATGAATAGTTTGTAAATACTTTTCTGTTCTTTGATTGACTTGTTGCAACTACTCCCCCCCCCCCCCCCCTCCATCGTTTTCTCTGTCTCTGTCTGCCTGTCACTGTGCCTCTCTCTCTCTCTCTCTCTCTCTCTGTCTGTATTTATATGTATGTCTCACTGTCTCTGTCTCTCTCTCTCTCTCTCTCTGTATTTATGTATGTCTCACTGTCTCTGTCTCTGTCTCTCTCTCTCTCTCTCTCTGTGTATTTATATGTATGTCTCACTGTCTCTCTCTCTCTCTCTCTCTCTCTCTGTATTTATATGTATGTCTCACTGTCTCTCTTTCTCTCTCTGTATTTATATGCATATCTCACTGTCTCTGTCTCTCTCTCTGTATTTATATGTATGTCTCACTGTCTCTGTCTCTCTGTAGTTATATGTATGTCTCACTGTCTCTGTCTCTCTCTCTGTATTTATATGTATGTCTCACTGTCTCTGCCTCTGTCTGTCTCTCTGTATTTATATGTATGTCTCACTCACTCTCTCTCTCTCTGTTTTATATATGTATGTCTCACTGTCTCTGTCTCTCTGTATTTATATGTATGTCTCACTGTCTCTGTCTCTCTCTCTGTATTTATATGTATGTCGCGCTGTCTCTGTCTCTGTCTCTCTCTCTCTGTATATGTATGTCTCACTGTCTCTGTCTCTCTCTGTGTATTTATATGTATGTCTCACTGTCTCTGTCTCTCTGTATTTATATGTATGTCTCACTGTCTCTGTCTCTCTCTGTATTTATATGTATGTCTCTCTCTCTCTCTCTCTCTCTCTCTCTGTATTTATATGTATGTCTCACTGTCTCTGTCTCTATCTCTGTCTTTTGTCCGTCTCTGTTTCTGTCAGTGTCTGTGTTTTTCTGTCTGGTTCTGTCTCTTTGTATCTCTGTCTCTTGTCTGTCTGCCGGTATCTTTGTCTGTCTGTCTGTCTCTATTTCTGTCTGTACGTCCTTCTGTTTCGCTTTGTCTGTATGTCTGTATGTATGTCTGTATGTATGTCTGTATGTCTCACTCCTTATTGTTTTCCTCTTTTTCTCCATGAGTCCTGTTGCTTCCAGAGAATGATATGTCGAGCGGACATACTTCGTATGGAGACATATTTTTTTGTAAATCTTGTTGTTTTTTTGTTCTTTAATTTATTCAAGTGGACCTGTTGCAGTTTTGTCCTCTCCAGGTATTTATGACAGCACTACCGAGCTCTGGCTGTGAGATGGTGTGGGTGTGATACTAAAGTTTTACACCGCAATATGCCTTGTGATCAATCGTGGCTTTCATGTGTGAGAGAGAGGAGGGGGTCGATACTAAAGCGATCGTTTTCTCAGAACAACTTGTATTTGTAATACTGCTGTACTTGGGGCACCAATAGTACCAGGTGATAAGAACACATGTAAATGCCGTCATCTATCGCTTGCACTGTTTCACAATGATGTGCCTTGTGTTGTATTGTGTCGCAATAAAGCTTGCATTGCTGGATAACATACCTTCATTGTTTTCATCACGTTTATTGTCATTCACTCTGTCTCCTGTCTCTCTCTGTATAAATATCATAATGTGTGTGTGTGTGTGTGTGTGTTAAAAGAACGAATGAGGTGATTCACGCGCGCATATATATATATATATATATAGAGAGAGAGAGAGAGAGAGAGAGAGAGAGAGACTTTTTAAACCAAAATGTGCGCGCGCGCACGCACACACACACACACACACACACACTTTCACATTATTCATTCATGATTTTATCCCCTTATTCATTTATTTGTTCTTATCACTTTGCGGCCTTTTCATTCTCAGTTTGGGCTTGAAAGAAAGGATTGATATTTTCCCCAATCAGCCTGTTTGTAGTACAACTTTGGAATTGCATCATTTCTTACATCGTTAGATTTAGATTTTTTTTTTATGAAGTTTAAGAATAATTGGTAAATGATCACTGCCTAGTGCATCATCTTCTACAACCCAGGTATTGACTGTTGCTAAGTCTGACGTAACAAGTGTCAAATCAATTGACGTAGCCTTGTGGCTTCATACATCAGGAATTCTTGTTATACTGCCATCATTAAAAGGATATAGAGAGGACTCGACTAGATTTTCAACGAGACGAGAATTAGTGATCGACTGACAATTTTTTCCCCAAAGGTAGCATGGGCGTTAAAGTCTCCACCGACAACCCATTGTTCATTTTCTTTTACTAAATTCAGAAGCCAGTTTGAGTTTGAATCAGAAGGACCATTTTTTCAAATAAACCGGAAGGAAATTTATGACTAAATCATTTATCTTAATCTTGGCACCTGTATCTGAAACATCAGTATATCTTCGGGGACAGGAGAGGCAATGAACTCATAATGAAGACCACACTGGACATACAGTGCCGTGGTAACCCTTTCAGAACGGTCTGTGTGATACAAAGGAGGAAAATAGTATCCTTTTAAAGAAGTTACATTTAAGGACTGTGAAAGTAAAACGTGATGGTTATTTTGACCAAGATATTCATGTAAATCATCTTCTTCTGCGATCACTCGTATGCACACGAGTGGGCTTTTTACGTGTATGACCGTTTTTACCCCGCCATGTAGGCAGCCATACTCTGTTTTCGGGGGTGTGCATGCTGGGTATGTTCTTGTTTCCATAACCCACCGAACGCTGACATGGATTACAGGATCTTTAACGTGCGTATTTGATCTTCTGCTTGCGTATACACACGAAGGGGGTTCAGGCACTAACGGGTCTGCACATATGTTGACCTGGGAGATCATAAAAATCTCCACCCTTTACCCACCAGGCGTCGTCACCGTGATTCGAACCCGGGACCCTCAGATTGACAGTCCAACGCTTTTAACCACTCGGCTATTGCGCCAGTCATTCATGTAAATAATCTAGATTAGAAGCAATGGATCTGCAATTCCATTGCATGAAAGAAATTTCACATTTAATATTTTTCTTGTTTTCGCCATAAATCACATTTTCATTTGAATACAAAAGTTCATTAGCTTTTGCTTACAAACTAAACAGTTAATATGTTAGGATATGGTTGCCACGCTGACCACCAGCTGCCTGCACTGATGATGTTGATGTAAGGTCGTCGCGTCTACCTCCAGCCGACTGCTCCGAGGATGTTGACGAATTGTTGCCATGCCTACCACCAGCTGACGATGTTGACTGATGGTCGACATGTTGACTGCCAGCCGACCGCAACAACGATGTTGGCGGGTGGACGCCACGTAGACCGTGACCACCAAACGACCGCAACGACGATGTTGGCGGGTGGACGCCACGTAGACCGTGACCACCAAACGACCGCAACGACGATGTTGGCGGGTGGACGCCACGCAGACCGTGACCACCAGACGACCGCAACGACGATATGGACGGGTGGTCGCCACGTTGACGACCAGACGACCGCAACGACGATGTTGGCGGATGGTCTCCACGTTGACCACCAGCCGAGCGCAACGACGATGTGGATGGGTGGTCGCCACGTTGATCACCAGACGACCGCAGCGACGATTTAGATGGGTGGTCTTCCGAGAAACTGACCCTATTTTTTCATCAGTTTGTGTTGAAACGCAAGAATATACAGTTTCAGTCTGTGTTGTGTTGTGAAGACTTGGTGTAAAACGAGTGGCTTCAGCATATGTTTTCTTCGCGCCACAGTGACAAGGTTTCCGAGACACTTCATTTTGGGCCAGTCCAAGAGCCTCTTGAAAAGAAATATAAGTTTTAGATTTTATTTTGTTAGCTTTTCGTGCCGGAGCTTTTGCAGGACATCCATGGAATGCAGCAAAGTGGTCACTTTTACAGTTATGACAAAAATACTTTTTGGTACAATGTTCCCGAGTATGAGACTGTTGACCACATCAGCTGCACCGTGGCAACTTGGAGTGACAAAAATGTTTTGGTATGATGGATTTAGACGTTGATATATTTTATGAAAAATTTACTAAAACAGTCATTGAAGCAGCTGAATTATCAATTCCAGAAAGAACACCCACCAGAAAAGGAAAGCATAGTGGTAATATTTGGTGGAGTCAAGTGTGTGCACAGGCTGTTGAACTTAAAAAGAAGACTTTTAAACAATGGTTAAAAGATAGTAAGGAATTAAAAAATGATAAGAACACGAAGATTGTTAAGCAAAGACTAAAGGACAGAGTGGAGCAATCCCATGAAGAAATGAGGAAAGCCAAAAAATCATTGCAACAGAGTTGTTGCTCAAGTCAAAAGACAATATTGGTCTAATTATTGTATTCAAGAAGTTTCAGATTACAAAGAAGGTATGGAAGAAAATTAAGGATATGAAAAATGGGATATCTTTTCAAGAATATCCTATAAAAATTAATGGGAAATGTTTCCCTACCTCTTTAGAAAAAGCAGAAACTTTTGCAGATGTTTACCAAAACATGCAACGATGATGGATTAACACCCAAACAGCTGGCTGTCAGAATTAATAGTGAATCAAATGAACAATATAAGGAACCAGCTCCTAATAATGACATATTTATAAATGCTCCACTTATAAAGAAGTTGAAGATCCAATTGCGTCATTTGGAAATTTAAAAAAGTAGCTGTAGGTTATAATGGTATTTCGTACACCATGATCAGTCATCTTCCTAAAGAATGGTGCAAGCTTCTTCATACACTATATGCGAAATGTTGGGAAACAGGCAAAACACCTTGTGTATGGAAAAAAACTATCATTACTCCCATACTTTAATCAGCTAAACCACGATCAGCCACATCGAGTTATAGACCCATATTCCTAACATCGCACGTCGGAAAAATCTTGGAGAAAATTACATTGATGAGGCTAACATATTATTGTGATAAAAATAGAATTATTCCGATTGCACAGAAAGGGCAGATCTACTTTAGATCACCTAGTAAAACTAACAACAAACATAAAACAACAGTTTTCAAAGAGAAAGAGTGTTTTGGCCACGTTCTTTGATGTACAAAAACGTATGACCGCATTTTGCATGCCAGACTACTGTTTAAGCTACAGAACATTGGGTTAAGTGGCAATGTATACAGGTATATAAAATCTCTTTTGACAGAAAGTAGCATCATCACTAAAGTTGGGCAATCATTGTCGTCTTCAAGATCAATTAACATGGGTATTCCGCAAGGTTCTATAATTTCCACACTTCTGTTCAACATAATGTTATATGATTTGCCAAAATATTTGTCTAAGTCTATAAATCTCGCCCAATATGCTGATGATATAGCAGTTTGGATGAATGTAACTTTGCGAAAGAAACGGGCCTGCGTTATATCAATCACATTAACAATTTATATCAATCAGAACTTGATAAATTAAACATTTATATGAAAGATAATGGATTACAGCTTTTCAACTGAAAAGACACACATGATACTTTTTAATAATGGTGCTGCCCCCAAAAAATTACCAACTTTTCATCTTGATGGAAGAGAACTCTTCTACAAATCTGAGGTCAAATTCCTTGGTGTTTATTTTACTCCAAAGCTAAATTGGAAGAAACATCTAGAAAACATGAGATCAGAAGCAATGAAAAGCTTAAATTTTAATAAAATCGTCAGTAAACAGCCCTGGGGTCAAGGTTCAAAAACACTTGTTGGTGTCATATACTGTACCATGTCAAACTGATGCAAACTAGGCCTATGGTTTGCTCTGCTTGGCCAAATTTCGTGCGGCTAACAGTGAAAAGACGCCCCTCTTAGTCTGGCCCGCTCTTAGCCAATCAAACGCCGTAAGTATATGTAAACACCAAACATGGAGTATAATACAAACTCCTCCTATTCATCTCGCTACTGCACTGGTAAGATCTAGATTGACGTATGGACAGGAGGTATTTTTCTCTGCTCCGAATGCTTTCCTTTTAATAAAAAAAAAAAAAGAAGAAGAAAAAATGCAAAGCCTAGATAGCAAAGCCATAAAGATGGCCCTAGGTGTTCCGTTTCATGCGAACACATTACAGTCGTATAGAGCTGCAGGAATACTACCTCTTAATGAATTAAGAAAGCTATCATCAGCAAAATATGTAATTAGGGCAAATGCTACAGAAAATTCTGTCAAAACTGAGATTAATATACGGTCTGACAATTTCTTTTTCAAAACGAGCGAAACAGAACAGAAATCTAGAAACTATTTCCACATACGTGTCAGATACTATTAATCAATCGAATGTTGATTCACAAGTTCCATTATGGGAATTAACGGGAGCAACTTTTGATATTCAATATTGTGACATTAAGAAAGATGAAAATCCCAATATACTAGCTTCTCGAGTCAAATCACACTTGTCTGAAACATACCCCCACCACTTAAAAATATATACAGACGGTTCTGTTCTAGAAAATCAGTTTGCTGGTTCTGGATATGCAATTCCTGCTTTGAAATTTGAAAAGTCACACCATATTGGAAAGGGCATCTCAATTTTTACAGCTGAATTAATTGCCGTCCTTGTGGCATTAACATATCCAATTGATCTGCCCCTAAACTTGATTAATGTTTTATTTTGTGTCAATTCAGAATCAGTTCTGCAGTCTATCAAATCAGGTTGTACGAACATTAATTATAACATCATTTTTAAAATAAGATTTTTGATTCACTGTATTCAAATGAGAGGAACTTATATTGAAATGTGCTGGATTCCCTCACACTGGGCTTTTCTCTAATGAACGTGCAGATCATCTTGCAAAGCTTGGAGCTAAAAACGCTTTAAATACAATTGAACTTCCTCATCGTTTATTATCACCTGAAATGTGTAATACTGTTGAAAGAAATATGCAAAATTCCTTTCTGTCTTTAGAAGTTAACACTTCTGCCTTATTAAATGCTAAAAGAACTGGCAGGGCTGTTAAGAGCATGGCATTTAGGTTATTACTAATTGCCCCATGCACAAAATATTGTGAAAATATTGAATGCATGTGCAAGGGACGTTTAATGGTAGAGCACGTTTTAACCCGCTATTTAGTAATGAAACCTTTTTTGCCTCCAGAAATTACGGAACACGTGTTACCAGTTTCAAATGTTAATATTTTTTGGAAAAAGTTATATATTTCAAACTGTTCTTTATTAAAGTTAGCTAGCTATGTGTTAAATAGTCCAGTTGGTTGTTTATTGTAGGTCCCCACATGAACCTCTTTTCAAATAATAATCTACAGAAGTAGTGCATACAATATTTGATTATTGATAATTTTTTTGTCCTAATCCCGCTTCCCCCGTCCCGCCTCTCACACACACCCTTCCAATATTATGTTTTTTCTTTCTCCGATCACTGACACTCACCCTCTCCATTTTAGATTTTGTACTCTATCTTTTCCACATTCTGCTCATTCTCTCTCTCTCTTCCATTCTTAGTCCCCCTCCCCCTTGACCCCCCCCCCCCCCCCCCCCGCCCCCCTCCACCTCAACCGCCCCCCTTTTCATTCGAATATACAGAAATGTCGATTTCTAATTAATAATAACAATCATCATTATGATAGAAATGATAATAATCCAAATGATAATAATAATATCATTTATTTTCAGTCTAATAATAGATGAACAGACTATAAATAAACGAACGAAAATAAACGATCATTCTCAGTTCTTGGAAATAGTACTTATACATGAAACCAAAAAGTATACTTCTGTAGTCCACGACTACATGAAATCTATATGGATTTAATCATCGAATCATCTAAATATTACAATAAAAAATCAATATGAGCATGTAAAATATTTTTCTTCGTCCTCTCACTGAAAAATTAAATGATTGTTAGACATTGTATCGTGAAGACATACAAATTTGATGTTTTGCTTGTAGCTGTTTTATCAATGATACGGCAACGGTTTTGCTTGTCAAAGCTAAGGCTGAATAAATGTAATCTTTTCATTCTTTTCAGTTAGAATAGTTGTTCTGTTTTTGTACACTTCAGATTAACAGCAGCGATCTTTGTTTCTTTTTCTTTTTTTCTTCTTTTTTTCCTTTTCTTAAATCATTGACTTTTAGATGGATTACTGCAACTCTGTTCTTGTCGGATTCCAAAATCTTCACTTGATGTGTTCAGAACAATGCTGATCCACTTATTTTCAGATCCTCCAAAGCTGAACATGTTACTCCTCTCTTCCACTCTCTTGACCAGTTTCAAAAAGAATTGAATAAAAGCTTTCTGCTCAGACGTTTTCTGCCCTCTCAAACTCTGGTCCTCGCTACCTCTCTGAACTCCTTGGGGTGTACATTCCAACTCGTCACCTTCGTTCTGCTTCTGATGACAGGCTATTGAAAGCTCCTGTTGTGAAGAAGTAACAGGGCCAGAGATCAGGCCCGTCATTGTGGAACAAAGTACCAGAAAATTTTAAGGTCAGGTCAGGTCATTAGATCTGCTACTGGTAACCTGAAATCCAGTACAACCTGTTCAGGGTCGGATTGCCGGTGACTAAACCAGCACTCCCACCGCTCCCTTCCGGGACTGGTGAGGCGGGTGGCTAGACACCCTTATGGAATTAAAAACGAGATCCATAAAAGGGCGTCGGCTCAGGAGAGCCACCGACGGCCATCTAGCTCCACCGTGCTGTGTGCATGCCACATGCAGTTGGCCCCCGGGGTGTGTCTACCAATGCATGCGAAGTCTGGATCCGGTAGAGTCTGCGGAAGAAACCTATTGGTTCAACGGAGAGGAAGGCGATTACAGCAACGCACTGTGGAGTGCAGAGAGCAAGATGAGACACCGAAAGGATATCTTGGTCATCCACTGCATCCGTGCTCATCCTCCAGTCGTCTCGACTTAGTCTTGCCACTGGAAATTGGTGGACCCGGACGAGAGAGTGAGGTCGATGTTGCGCAACTCCTCTTCACTTTAAACAAACTCATCGCGCAAGTCATCAGTCATCCAAAATGACCTTTCATCCTTCATCATTTCATCACTCCCAAGTCCTGTGGCGACAGGCGAGCGACGAAACGACAGGTGTGGGTACACTGGCAGTCGCAGCCGCAGACCTGCACGCAGGCGGCTCAGGCCATAGGGTCGTTCTTCATCGACAGGAGCAGCGATGGAGCTCGGCAGCCGTCTGAGCGTCTGAGCAGCCCTCTTTAGGAATGTACTGCTCACCTCCCTGGCATGAGGAAGGGGCTAGAAAAGGTGCCCTAAAAATTGCCTGCTCCATACCACCCTGGCCAGCATACCGCGGCTGGCGGGGACCCTACATCAGCGGTCAAAACAAAGAGAAAGAAAAGAAAAAAACAAGGATCGTTCCTCTCACCATTGGTGCTTGGAACATAAGGACTCTCCAGGACAGAGATAACGCGGACAGACCCCAAAGGAGAACGGCACTAGTTGCATCTGAACTCGCCAGATACAACATCGACATCGCAGCCTTGAGTGAGACTAGGCTTGCAGGCGAAGGCGAGCTCTGTGAACGGGGATCTGGCTACACCTTCTTCTGGAGTGGACGAGGAAGCGAAGAGCGATGTGAGGCTGGCGTTGGTTTTGCAGTAAAAACAGCACTTGTCAGCAAGCTAGCTGGAATCCCAAAGGGAGTCAACGATAGGCTTATGACCATGAAACTCCCACTGGCATCTGGCCAGAAGCACCTCACCATTGTCAGTGCCTACACCCCAACCATGACCAACCCGGATGAAGTGAAGGCGAAGTTCTACGAGGACCTTCACTCTGTCATTGCTGCTATCCCTAAAGCAGACAAGCTCATCATTCTTGGGGACTTCAATGCAAGAGCTGGCTCTGACTACATCTCCTGGGATGGAGTGATTGGAAAGCATGGCGTGGGCCACTGCAACCCAAATGGATTGCTTTTGCTTCAGACCTGTGCAGAGCACGAACTGCTGATAACCAACACAGTTTTCTGCTTCCCTACCCGTAACAGGACGTCATGGATGCACCCTCGCTCAAAGCATTGGCATCTCATTGATTACGTCATCGTCAGGAAAAGGGATAGGCAAGATGTACGTGTGACAAAGACCATGTGCGGCGCCGAGTGTTGGACAGACCATCGCCTTGTAGTCTCGAAGCTGAATATTCGAATCCAGCCCAAGGGACGCCCCCAAGGCCAGAAGGCTCCAAAACGGCTCAACATTGCTAAGCTGAAAAACATCACCATCAAACAGACTTTTGTGGAGCTGCTGGAAGATCGTCTGGAATCCGCCTCTCTGGACAACCAGAATGCGGAGTCTGACTGGAGGACCCTGCGCGAGCTGATCTATAGTACAGCTTCAGAGACCCTGGGACCCATGGTCAGAAAGCACAAAGACTGGTTTGATGAAAACTGTGATGAAATCAAGCAGCTTCTGGATGAGAAACGCCGTCTGCATCAAGCCTACCTGAGCAACCCAAAGTCCACATCAAAAAAGGATGCGTACAATGCCATCTGCAGGACTGTTCAGCAAAAGTTACGTCAGATGCAGGATAAGTGGCTGAGTGACAAAGCTGATGAGATCCAGGGATATGCTGACAGGCACGATATGAAGAGGTTCTATGATGCCTTAAAAGAAGTCTACGGCCCCATATCCTCAGGATCATCCCCCCTCCTCAGTGCAGATGGGAATACCTTGATCACCGAGGAGAAAATTCTCAAATGCTGGGCTGAGCACTTCAACAGTGTCTTAAATCGCCCTTCCTCCATAAATGATAAAGCCATAGACCGTCTCCCACAAGTCCCCATCAACGAAGCACTGGACGATCCGCCAACACTTCTTGAGACCCAGAAAGCAATCCGTCTGCTATCCAGTGGCAAAGCACCTGGCTCAGACTCCATACCAGCAGAGGTCTACAAGGATGGAGACACTGTGCTGACTGAGAAGCTCCATCAGCTGTACTCACTCATGTGGAAAGAAGAGACGATCCCCCAGGATTTCAAAGATGCATCTATCATTCACTTGTACAAGCGAAAGGGGAACCGGCAAGCCTGTGATAACCATCGGGGCATTTCCTTGCTCTCCATCGCAGGCAAGATACTTGCCAGGATCCTACTAAACCGCCTCACAGCACACCTTAACCAAGGTCATCTGCCTGAGAGCCAATGTGGATTCCGGAAAGAGCGCGGAACCACCGACATGGTGTTTGCTGCAAGGCAGCTGCAAGAGAAATGTCAGGAGCAAAATGCTGATCTGTTCTCCACCTATGTCGACCTCACTAAAGCCTTCGACACCGTGAGTAGAGAGGGACTGTGGAAGATCATGGCCAAGTACAGATGCCCTCGGAAATTTATTTCCTTGGTCAGCCAATTCCATGAAGGCATGCAGGCTCGAGTCCAGGACAATGGCGAAACATCTGCTCCTTTTCCTGTCACAAATGGTGTCAAGCAAGGCTGCGTCCTGGCACCAACACTGTTCAGCCTCATGTTCTCTGCAATGCTTACTGATGCCTTCAGAGATGGCGATGGTGGAATCGGCCTAAAGTACCGAACAGATGGCAAGCTGTTTAACCTCAGAAGGCTTCAAGCAAAAACGAAGGTCATGACAGACATCATCAGAGACTTTTTGTTTGCTGATGATTGTGCCCTCAACGCTGGATCTGAAGCTAACATGCAACTCAGCGTCGACAAGTTTGCCACTGCCAGCAGGAACTTCGGCCTTACCATCAGCACGAGGAAAACTGAAGTTCTCCATCAGCCAGCCCCAGGGAAACCCCACGTTGAGCCCAACATCTCAGTCAATGGTCAGAGACTCAGTGCGGTGGAGCGGTTCACATACCTTGGCAGCACGTCACGAAATGCGACCATCGACGATGAAGTGAACGTCAGGATTGCAAGAGCAAGCGCAACTTTTGGTAGACTCTATGCAAATGTCTGGAACAGAAGAGGCATTGGTCTTGAGACCAAACTAAAGGTCTACAGAGCAGTAGTTCTCCCCACACTACTGTACGCCTGCGAAACTTGGACAGTGTACCAACGACATGCCAAGAAGCTGAACCACTTCCACACAACATGCCTAAGGAAGCTACTGAACATCAAGTGGCAAGACAGGACCCCAGACACAGAGGTGCTTGCAAAAGCCACCCTTCCCAGCATTTTCACCATCCTGATGCATTCCCAGCTTCGCTGGGCTGGACACGTGGTGCACATGCCAGACCATCGGCTGCCCAAAAGGCTCTTCTATGGTGAGCTGCAACAAGGGAAGAGATCACACGGAGGTCAGAAGAAGTGCTTCAGAGATACTCTGAAAGTCTCTCTGAAAGTGTTTGATATCAACCCTGACTCCTGGGAGAAATCTGCAGTAGACCGTGACAAATGGCGCGCTGCTGTGCACAAATGTGCCAAGTTGTGCGAGGCCAACAGGACTGCTGCAGCTGTTCAGAAGAGGCAGGCCAGAAAGTCACGGGCAAACAAGCTCCCTGACAATGATACGCCTGTCTTTGTCTGCCCCAACTGTCAGCGAACATTTCGTGCGCAGATTGGACTATTCAGCCATCTGCGCACTCACAGATAGATTCATGAGCCTCTCCCCCCCCCCCCACCACCACCACCGTACCCCCATCCCCCAGCTGGATGACAACGATGGTCATCATCGATATCGATGGACACACACCACCAGAAAACTTGCGACATTACACTATGTCTCGCTGAAATCTTTTAAGCCTGCTCTGAAAACGTTTTCTAACAATAATATTTTTTCTAGTGCCGGTCTCGGTACGATCTGGTTTTAAATGTATGTTTTATTCTGGGGAAGCCGTTCGCCATGTGTTTGTGGCGGGATGCTAGCGAGTATTCGTGCATTCGTGTGTGTGTTTGTGTGTACGTGCCTGAGTGCATGTTGCAGGGGTGGCGTCATGTGTGGGTGGGTGGTTTCCAGTGTTCAGTTGCGCCAGTGCATTCTGGCACGTGCCTCCGTGCGTGTGGGGGCAGGTGGGGGTGGTATTGATAGTAGGGGCGGGGAGTCGGGGAGTGGGGAACGAAATGTACAGCCCTTTGAGCAGTATTTCTGGAGAAACGCGCTGTATAAATATCCATTGTGATTATAATCTATTATTATTATAGACGTGACAGCTGCAGAAATCGTAAAAAGTATTCATCACACACCCGGCAGAGATGGTTGTTCAAATCAAGAATGGTTTGCTGCTTGATCAGTAAACCCATCTGCCGAATCTTTGGCAGTTTGTGAACTTTGTCGTCAGAGTCCTGATGGGCCTTGACAATCCAGGAAATAGGGGTGAAATCAGTGTTTGTATCTGACTTCTTTTTGTAACATACTATGTATGATAGCGCTTCTTTTCGTGTGTGTGTGTGTGTGTGTGTGTGTGTGTGAAGGCAGTCACAGTTCGTTCAAGAGGTCTCAGCTTATATTTTTATATTTTCTTCACCCGCGTCTTGATGTTTCATCATATTCTGCAAGGAAGAAAAGGGGTCCCCATTGTACAAAACAACAGCCTGTCTCGATTTTACAAGGAGTTTGACATGGATACACACAGTAGGCTTACAATCTTCCCGGCGGGTTTGACATGGATATAAACTGCAGTCTGTCTGAAGTTTGAGATGGGAATGAACTAAACAGTCTGACATGGGTATAAACTATAAATCTGCCTCACTCTGTCACAGGTAAAAACTTCAGTCTGCCTGAATTTGAGATACATGTGAGCAATAATCCTTTTTTTTTCTTTTTTTTTTTAAAGATGTTCATAAAAGAGACAAAAGAAAGAAAAGAGAGGAAAAAAGGGGTGGGGGTGGGGGGCTCAGTGAAATCTATACTAGAACATAGGCAGATTGCGGTTTGTACCAAGTAAGACATCGATCTTTTCTTCGTTGCAGAAATTGGTGATATATCATTTGTCAAATAAACGTTTTCCATGTGTTTTGGACGATTTTTTTTTAAACTTGTTTTTGTTACACGCGTGCATGCATGTGTTTTCGTGAATGCGCGTAAATGAACACGCATGCACAGTCAAACATATACGCACGCACACACACACACGTTCTTACGCATGCATGCACGCACACTCACCGCAAATACACACACGCGCGCGAGCGCATGCACGCGCACACACACACACTGACACAGCACACACGTAAGTGCGCGCGCGCGCACAGACACACACACACGCACTCACGCACGCACGCGCGCGCGCGCGCACACACACACACACACACACACACACAGAGTCGCGGTTGTGCGCTCACGCGCGTATGCGCTAATACGCGTCATACACGTGTGGGTAGTGGGTGTCAATCGATCTTCATATTCCCGAGATGTCATACTGTTTGTCGGAGGGGACCAGAAAAACGGGATCGAACCCTGCATGCAGGCCGCTAACTGCTACCCCCTTCCCAGTGTTCAATAGCATTGACACTTATTATCAAGTAGATATACATGCATGTTTATGGTGGTGTAAAAATTTAATATACCCTGCTGTTATAGGTTCTATAGCCTTTCCGCGTCTTTATTATATTGACCCGAGTATTGTACATTTGCACCTTTTCTTTAACTCTTTCCATACGAACGGCGAAAGAGACGACGTCAACAGCGTTTCACCCCAATTACCATCATCAAAATATTGCAAGCGGAAGGCTCTTATACTGAAGACGTGAATGTTGACAAAGAATACCACAATTCTGACGACGGAAGCTAAAGGCTGGGTCATTCAGACACCCACTGGGCATCCGAGGGGTCTGTGTAGAGGAGAAGAGAGGACTGGCCGTATTGAGTGAGTTAACAGTACTGCACGTTTAACATGAAAGAAAAAGTTATAAATTACACAAACCATTCATGACCATTCTCTGTCTCCCCCTCCCTTCCTCCCAGTCTCTCTCTCCCCCCCATGCCCCCTCTCTCATTCCTCATACATGCAAAGTGAATTGGGAGGCATCGGGCGGTATTGGAGAAGTAGGAAACCAAGAGTGAAAAGATGAGTTTTCAGTGAAGAGCGAAAGGCAGAGATGGAATCAGATAAATGGATATGATGTGGAAGGTTGTTCCAGATGTGAGGAGCAGCAAAGAGGAAAGAACGTTCACCGTATTTTATAGGTTCTTGTGTATTGACATGGGAGGAATTTTCATAAGGTAAAGTCAGAGCAAGAGCGGAGAGTTCTTGAGAGAGTGATGAGGTCAGAAAAATAGGATGACCCAGTGGATGGACAGCAGAATAGCAGAGACACGCAACTTTGTATTTAATTTTTGCCTCAACAGGAAGCCAGCGCAGAGTACTGGGGTGAGGGGAAATGTGATCAGTACGTGGGACTCTGAGAGTTAGACGGGTAGCATTGTTTTGACTGAAGTTTTTTAATTCGCTGAAGAAGATTATGAGGACAACCTGCGAGAAGAGGATTACCGTAGTCAATTCGTGAAAGCACAAAAGCGGAAATTATTGATAGTGTTTGGTAGTTTCAGCGGAAAGGTACTGACGAACAGAGCTAATCCATCGAAGTTCACAGTTGACTAGCACATCAGATTGATCACGTGTCCTTACTGCCTATAGATTACTGCAACACATGGCAGTTCCATAAAAGTTTGAAAAAAAAAGCTACAGAATTGTAGATACGCATGCATGTGTGAGTGTGTTTGTTCATGCTCCGCTGTTTCCCTAGATGTGACAGAAGGATGCACCTCTTGTGTGTGTGTGTGTGTGTGTGTGTGTGTGTGTGAGTGTGTGTGTGTGTGAGAGAGAGAGAGAGAGAGAGAGAATGACAAATGACAATGACAAATGTTTTATTGAGGGTAAAATGGATAAGCTGGAAGCTTCTTTACACCATGCCCTCACACACGCATACACACACATACATACATTGTAATAAATGAAATAAGTATGAATAATAAATGACAGAAAAAAACCAAATAGATAATAATTGTCGCATAAATGGATGAATCAAAGACTACAATTACGAAAACATGAAAATCATACAAAACATTGCCACATGAAAATCTTCAAACACACACACGTGTGTGCACACACAGGCATCATACACATAATCTCGAACACACAAGTACACAGAGATACATACGCATACTTACACTCGCCGATTTTCCTTGCTTACACACTGTTGGAGAACAATTAATCAAAGTACGTTGGCTTACTAGGATCTCATCATATGCTTTGATTTTGCTGGTACTAATTACATTTGTTGCATAAGATATTTTTGATACGCTTTTTTGAAAGATGCTATAGTAGATCTATTTCTAAGATACTCGGGGATTTCATTCCACAGTTTACCACCAGAATAAGTGAGAGAGGACATGAAAAGGTTAGTTCTGGGACGAGGGGTAAAAATGGTACTCTTGCTACGAATGATTCTTTCCGGGAATTTCCTATAAAGATAGGGCGGTGCAAAGTTCTTCATGATTTTGAACATAAAAACACCCTTGTTAAAACGACATTTAAGATGAAAGGGGAGAATATTTAGTTCAACATAGTCATTTGCTTGAATAGAAGATTTAAGGAGAATGAGCTTAAGGGAACGTCTGTATATACTTTCAAGAGGTTTTAAGCAATTTTTACTAGCCCGTCCCAGCATGTTGATGCATAGTCAATATCAGGTTAGATGTATGCATGAAAAAATAATTTACGGGTATGCTGATTAAGGAAATGCTTAATTCTATTGAGCTGAAATACTTTTTTCGATAACTTCTTGCATAAAGCAGAGATATGATAAGACCAGGAAAGGTTATTGTCAAGTATAAGACCAAGTAGTCTATAAGAACTAACTTCCAGCAAATCATTATCAAGTACCTTGAGCCCTTTTATTTTAGATTTGATATTTTGTCGTTTTTGTCTGGTTGTCATTAACATAAATTTAGACTTCTGTGGGTGAATTGCCATGTGGTTCATTTCAGTCCAGTTTATAAGTTTATCAATGTCGCTCTGCAACTCAGTGCATACTGTATTGGCATTTGCGTCTTTTTGATGGAGTGTTGTATCATCAGCGAAAGGTTCGCAAGAGGATGAAACGTGAAGTGGAAGATCATTTATATAAACTGAAAATAAAATAGGCCCTAAAACTGATCCCTGAGGAATACCATAATTAACTGACATAAGAGGGGACATTTTAGAAGCTTGGATAACCGCTTGTTTCCCATTATCAAGAAAAGAAGATATCAGTTAGAGAGAGAGAGAGAGAGAACGGAACGGAACGGAATGGTTTATTCACATATAGGCCTCAGCCCCACGTGAAGGGGTTCATATGAACATTGTGCAAACAAGTATAAATACGGATAACAAAACATATAATCATATTCATTTCATGAAACAGCAATTTCTCTATGTTTGAAAGCCTTATACAAAAACAAAGAAAAATCACGAACTTCCTTACTATTGCTTGACGACATAAGTAGACTTAATCTAAACAGGGAGGGGTGTTTGTAATATTTTGGTTTTATAAACATTTCACGAATATTTGTTAGAGCCGGGCAACAAAGGACAAAATGTACCTCATTTTCTTGGGATTCATTACACAATGGACAGACTAACTCATTTTCACTAAACGATTTGTACCTTGAGCGATGCGTTGTCAATTCAGATATTCCTAATCTTAACTTCGTTGTAATAAATTTCAAGTGTCTATCTATATCTAGCAGCAAATAATGTTTTTAATCATGTACACTGCAGAACGTTCTATACATATCAAATCTATTGCTAGTGTGAATGTGATTATACCACGTTTGCCATCTACAATCGATCAGCCTTTGGCGGAAAACAGATACAAAACCATTAACACAACCAACGCCCTGTTCCATCCACACAAAGCCAAATCCATATTCAAACAAACAAAGACGAACCTTAGTTACCCAGTTTTTCTTTCCCTTATTATCTAAATCATACAACATTTTATAAGCCTTAAACGGTATTCTGTTATCTTCCATTCGTACAATTTTAAGCCAGTAGCGAATACAGTTCACAATATAGTTTATATATATTGGATAACGATTTGTTTCACCATAAACAAGGTCGTTTGGCGTTCGCATATCGACTCCTAAAAATTTCTTTAAAGCCATTAAATGAACTGATTCACAATGAAAAACAGAATTATCAAGCCCCATAACTCAGATCCATATTGCACTATTGGTTGTATTTGGCAGTCAAAAAGCTTAATGAATAAATGAAATGAATTATTGTTTAACATATATAATCTTTTCATAACACATATCAGAGCACCTTTTGCTTTACTTGCAAGTTCCTTGCAAGCAGCACCAAAACTTAAGCGTGTTGAAAATATAATTCCTAAATATTTATATACATTAACAACAGGCAATGTAGCACCATCATAAAACCACCGCTCTCTTACACTTAAATATCCACCTTTCCGAAATACTATGATGTTACTTTTAGACATATTTACCTTTAGTTGAAGAGATGTTGTTGCACTCTGTAGACTATTTAATTGTGTTTGTAGGCCTATAACTGTCTCTGAAATCAAAATGACATCGTCGGCTAACAAAAGAATAAATAATTCAAAAGCATCAAGTGAAAGCATAGCACCATGCCTACCATTATTAATTACTTCTATTGCTAATTCGTTTATGAATAAAGAAAAAAGAACTGGGCTGCATGCATCACCTTGTTTAACCCCTGAAGTACATGTTATGTAATCTGTCAGTTTGGCACCACATCGGACTCTAGCTTTAACTACATCATACATACTTTTGATACACCTATATAATTTACCTGTTATACCATTCTTTAAGAGAACTGGCCAAAGGAGATTTCTATTTATGGAATCAAAAGCCTTTTCAAAATCTATAAATGCTACATATAATTTACGATTGTATGAAAATTGTTTTTGAACTAGAGCTAGCAAGGTGTACATGTGGTCGATTGTTGAGTATCCCGTCTTAAACCCTGCTTGACATTCACCTGTAATGTTATTTTCTTCCACCCACTCCTGTAATCTATTATTAATTATTATTCCGAATAACGTACTACTCACATTAGTCAAAGAAATTCCTCTATAATTATTGGGGTCACTAATATCGCCTTTCTTAAAAATAGGTTGAATGACAGATTCAGCCCAGCTATCTGGATATATACCATGATCAAAAATTCTATTAAACATTCTAAAGAAAAAGTGCACAACCTGATCATCTGCGTTCTTAAATAATTCGGCAATGATACCATCAGGACCTGCCGCTTTTCGACTTTTTAATTTTCTAAAGGCAAGTAATATTTCTTCTTTAGAAATTGGACGATTAACATATCCTTCTAATTCAACATCAGGCGTCTCATCATTCTGAATACCATTTGTATCTTTTTCTAATAAGGCTTGAAAATGCTGAAACCACGTGTCAACTGAAATGGTATTTCTAGGCTGTTTTCTTTTAAACGATGATCCACGAACAGCATCCCAAAATTCTTTTTGATTATTGACTGTCATTATAAGTTTATCTAACATAGACCTATTATACTGTTTCTTCTTTCTCCTGAGTAGATATTTATATTCACGTCTAGTAATTACATATTCTGTATTATCTTCAACCTTTAATGTATGACGACATCTTCGTAACAGTCTCTTAGTTTTCCGTTTAAAAAGTTCACATTCCTGATCAAACCAGTCATTCTTCTTCTTAACACTGTTGAAAGACACACGTTTTTTCATACATTCTGCACTCTCTCTGATACAGTCATTGAACATTCCAAGAGCGTTATTAACATCAATATCAATTAAATTAATTGCTACATCTATTTTCATTCACTTATCTTCATTACATAGAGTAGTGGTATACACATCAGCATATTCATCATTCCATACAAATTTATCTGAAACACAACGTTTTTCTTGTATATTAGCATCACAGAAGTTTTCATTTGGAACAGCAACTCGCATTCTCACAGGCAAATGGTCAGAATCAATACGTTCATTAACAGATAGTTCACATGAATCATATAATAATGTAAAGAGTTAATTTGATAATATAAAGTAATCGATAACACTGCTTCCGGAGTCAGATATGTATGTATAGCAACCTTCTAGGTCGCCTTTACACATGCCATTTAAAATGTTCAAACTTAAAGCAGTACACATATTCAATAGTAATTTTCCATAATTATTCAGATTACGGTCATTTGAAGAACGAAAAGTATTAAGAGATTGGCTTTTGTGTTGTACATTAAACATATCTTCTACGGAATAATCTGGAGACATATTTGAAGTTCTGCTATTGAGGTCACCACTTAGAATAACATAAACGTCTTTCTCTAACAATAAATCAGTCAAACATTCTTCAAGAGCACTAATTCCATTGTCAATATCAAAATGAACATAAAAAGGAGAACCTTCCGGTGGCATGTATGAACATACATAGAGAACATCTTTATCAAGTCCAAATAGCTGTTTATCAGTCAACAGAGCACAAACATTTATATATATCGTGTCAATATGTTTAACATAAGAAAGAAACTCATTTCTTACCAAACAAAGTAATCCACCTGATCCACCTCTTGTTTAGTGAATTTTACGGCTGGTTTACTAAAGACTGAATACCCTGTAAATACATCAAACTGACAATCTTCCACAAACATTTCTACTAAACAAACGAAATCAAATCCACAAACAAACGAAATAAAATCAGGATCGACAATTTTAGGCAGCAAACCATGTACATTCCACAACAAAAAGGAGAAGGGTTTATTTACATTTCCACGCAACACATCCTGCACGTGCTCACTTGTGTTGTCAGCCGATTGCTCGGCTTCGCTGACCTGACCTACATAACCGGGTTCGTGTGTGTCACTGACAACTGTGACAGGTGAACATACACACGGTGTGCGGTTATTTTTGTTCCCTTCCCGAGCAGGAGAGAAACATTTCACTGGCCGGCCATCATCCTACCTGGATTCCTGTAAGGTATCCTGGTTGCCAAGAAAAAACTTCTTGCCATCGATTAGGAGGTGGTCATAGACCATTGTGGCCCTTTTCCCCTCATTTCTGGCCTTCTTCAGATGAGGGTCAAGCTTGCACCTTACCTCCCTAACTCGATAGGAGAAATCCTCCTCCACAAACACATTAGTGCCCTGCAGTTTCTTCTTGGCTTTCAGTACCTGTACCTTGTCTTTATAGAAACAACACTTTGCTATGATAGGGGAGTCTGGCCTACCATTCAGACGATGGACCCGGTCCAGTTCAACATGTTGACTCATGTCCAGTTTGTCAGTCAAAAGGTCTTGCACCTTTCCCTCACACTGGTCATTTGTCTCGTTTTGACCTCTGCTTATTCCATAAAATATCAGATTGTTTCGTTTAGACCTGCCCTCCAGATCATCAGTTTTCTGCTCTAATTGATCAATTCTAGACATAAGTTCAGAATTTGTCCTGACCAGGTCCTCGTTTTCTTTTCCTTGACTTCTTCCTTCAGATCTTTTATTCCATCAGACAGTGTGCCACATTGTTCAGTGAGTTCTTTCATAGGCTGTTCCATACCACAGACTGTACTGTTCATATCACTAAACTTACTGCAGCATGTCGATGACGTCAGCAAGGGTAGGTTGCTGTGAGGAGGAAGTTGTCTGCCCACTGCTGTCGGAGGTGGTGGTCCTGTCCGTGCTGGCCCTGCGTCCGCTGCTGCCCAGCCTGGTCTGCCTCATGCCGACCGACTTGGGTCCGGGTCCGGGTCCAGGGTTCTGCTCCACATCACCACACCTCAACAGCAAACTGCCCCAGAACAATAAGGTGAGGAGCAGGCCAAGGGTGACACCGTGCAATTTTGTCCGCGGTGTCAACATGGCGATGCGCAGACTTTTCTTCTCAGCGGCCCGCTTCATCATAAAGGAGATGAATACAGAGAGGAAAGAGCCACATACCGCCCGAAAAGTAAGCAGTGCCGAAGGCATGGTACCTTATGTCAGTGCTGGCAAAAGATAACCTCAAATGACTGCATCTGTGCGCCACAATTTACGAAATTAGCAGGACGTCGTGACCTGTGACCTGCTCGCTTCGAAGGTCAGTTCACGTCCCCCAAGAGAGAGAGAGAGAGAGAGAGATTCAAGGTGGTTTATTCATGTATAGGCCTATGCCCCTTATGAAGGGGAATGTGAACATTATTTTACAAACAATACATCACGACACTGTGAGCATCAATAAACACAGTCAAACAAAAATATACCAGCATTACAGTTCAATGTGTAGAACAATAAAAGAAAAAACAACAACAAACAAACAAGAGAGAGAGAGAGAGAGAGAGAGAGAGAGAGAATCACTATCACAATCACAATGAGAATCAAATTCAATTGTCAATGAAAACTTTACAAGGTTTATGATACACACATACGCAGTCTCACACACCGTTGTTTATGAGTCTTAATTATTTCTTTTGGGGAATCAACATATCTGCCATTTTCCATGGCAAGATCACTATGATGACAGGTTAGTCTTTATTTGCAGTGTGTGTGTGTGTGTGTGTGTGTGTGTGTGTGTGTGTGTGTGTGAGTGCGTGCGTGCGTGCGTGCGCGCGCGCGCACGTGTGTAAAACGAAACATTTTTACACTGATATGATAAAAAAAATAAAAAAATCGATAGAATATGCTTTAGCCGACATATCACCTATGTATACTCGGGATCGAAGTCAATGTACTGCTGACATGCCTGTGTACCGGTGCTCAGCAGAAAATGACGATGACTTGAGCTCAAGTTATTTTGCTACACATTTTCCCTGTCAGCTCCAGCAGAGCCCTAGTGCCTGACAGTAGACCTATCAGTGTACACATGACCTATGACAAATAGAAGCTCACTCCGAAGACAAGGCCTGAATATGCTTGTCTGTCTGTCTGTCTTTCAGTTCTATGTATATGAACGCAGATGCTTGCGCGCATGTATTTTCCAGCCGGTATTGTTTCATTTTCATGTGTCGGTTACGCGGTCGTTTTCTATAATGACGACTAACGTGTTGTTAGTTGCGCCGTGCACAGGCCTGACTTGTGAATGCAAAGTTCAATAAATGAATGAAACTAGTGCGATGCTGAGAGTGCATCACAAAATAATTCGGCACAACCATGATGCTTATCTTCTGACCGAGAGTGTCACCGACACGTCAATAGCATTGTGTACAGTCCAAAAAAGCCACGCCTCTGAGAATCGAAAGGAAAAGAATCATGTGTTAGGGGAGATAATACATCCTAAAATGTAGAATTTTAAAAAATCAAATTTTGATGTGGAAGGTAAGGCAAAGCAGTTTGTTTCTTTCAATGCCATGTCAACAGTTTGAGGGAGCGATTTTTATTTAAATAATATCACATCGAATCGCACAAATCAATACACTTTTTCCATCCACCGGAATGAAATTTCGTTTCGTTGTTTGTGATCTATTTTGATTGGATGGCGAAATGTGGAGTCGTCGTTTTGGTTTGATCCATTTATATGCCCACTGGTACCTGACCGCTGCATCACAATTGTAAGGTGACTCCCCCCCCCCCTCCCCCGCTCCCCCCACCCTCATCATCATCACCCTGCTGACTAACATTTGTCAGGAGCGTCAGAAATATCGGTTTGTCACACATTGTAACCAAATACGCCGTACCGTACTTCTTTCTCATGAGTTTCTTGAATATTTTTGTTAAAATAAGTACTGTAAACAAGACAAACAACTTCTTTGACACCCCACCCCTCAGCCCTCCCGTACAGTGAAGGTTGTATTTCTCCAGAAAAGCACATGGAATCCAATTCCACATAAGGTCATCAAGATCGCAAAGCACAATCGGATTCCATCAGTGAAGCATTATTGCACAGTAGAATCTATACTTTTATCAAAGAAGTATACATAAACACTAACAAGATCACTTCGCAGAAGTTATATCATTCATAGGTTACAAGGGATTTTTATATTTTGCGCACCCCCTCTCCCACCACACACACACACACACAGGTTTTATGTTTACAACAAAAAAGAAAAAAAAAGGGAATAGGGTGTGACAATACCTTTCATGACTCATCAGTGGAAAAAGGAGCACAAAGTTCTGTGAACAGTAGTGTGGTAACCACCAATTTATGAGCATGTTCTTCCTCCTCTTCCCTCTCCACTTATTTGTCTTATTTTCTGGTCTCTTTTTAATCGTTTACATATAACACACTAAGATAGCAAAGTGTCACGGGATTGTTTTTAAACAATAAAGACAATATCAGCTGCTCTGCATATCAAAACAAACATGAAGTTTTGTGCACAATAAAGAGATTGTCAACAATTTAATTTCTGTTTATGTGCGCGTGCATGTGTGTGTGTGTGTGTGTTTTGTTTCTTAATAACAGTATTTCACACATGCAATTTTGCACAGCCGAAACAACAAATCTGCACTTACACATTATGAACATCATCCAGTAAGACTACACATTCACACATGCATACAGAGAGAGAGTGAGAGAGAGAGGGAGAGATGGTAGAATGTATGCAAATTACCGTTGAAACAGATTTTTGTACAAAAATCAGTTTTTGGTAAACTGAACCAATCTGCCATCAATATAAGCCATCACCTTGATTTCCAGATAATTGCTTTCTCAAAATGTGAAGAAAAAACAAACATACACATGTGGCAGTGAGTTATTTGTGTAACATTTGTGATATAAAACGAAGTACCAGAATGAAGTGAAAACCTTTGTCAGTAATCACACCATCTTTATAGCTAAACAGTATCAGCTCTTCAGACAGAACCAGTAAATTACAATGTTTACATTTTTCAGTCAATGCCTTCAGTACCTCAGTCCATAAGGTATGTGAGATTTTACAAAGCAAATGCTGTTAGTTTGGACTTCTCTATTACAACAGGAACACAGTGGATCTTCATACAAAAAACTTTCTTGTGGATTGCCTACAGTGTAAAATTCAGTCCTGGAACCACTTTAGTTTTACATAATGGAATTTAAAGGAAGGTAAAAATATTTCTTTCCACTTCAGACCATGAAAGTATTAATTCTACTTGACAATCACTGATGGAAGTATATCTGAAGCAAGAAAAATTGTATTTTTTTGCTTCCTCTCGAGACCACCACCCAAATTTTAGTTTCCATGATGCGATAGTGTGAGGACAATTCAGTATGGTATATGTCTCTAAATTGCTCAATAGCATGTATGATACCTGTATACAAAAAAACATTTGTTCCATTGAGGTTTACAATTCTGTAAAAGTAAAAAAGCTCTTTGATTGTACATTTCTGTGAACATTTTTAGTGTTAACAGTCCAGAATACCATTTTTCTGTGGTGAAGTAATCAATTTTTTTAACTGAAACTTTGAGCTCTCTAATATTAGTCATGGAACATATATAATTTATGTAAGTGCACTGCAACTCGGGTATTCTAATTGGACATGACTTTATGTGTGTGTGTATGTGTGTGAATTTCCCAGAGAAATGCTCACTCCTTATTGTCAGTGGAGTTGAAAGGGAGAGAACACAAAGCTGACAGGAGGAGAGAGAGGGAGAAAAGAGCAACCTGAGTTACTTTCCCAGCTCCCTCTGATCCTCTCACCCACCCATCCCCCCTGACCACCAATCATCTCTCTCCTTCCCTTGTTGCTTGTGAGTGATTGTCCTTGTTTGACAAGAGCTCACTTGCAGAGAGTGGGACAAGGCATGCAAACTGAGAACTGATGAACAAAGTGTCACCAATGCTGTGAGTTCATTTAGTTTGAAGCTCTTTGCTTGTTGGCAGTTCTTGCAGTCTGAGCTGGTTGACAAGGCTGAACATTGCAGCTGCAGCATTTGTTTACTATTCTGAAATCTTTAAGATTTATTTTTAAGAACCATTTTAGTATGCACCAGTTGTTTTAATTGTTACATGGTTACATACAGTATTGGTGACGCAAGGGTTCAGCAAAGACAGAGACAATGGAGGACTATGGATACAATGCAGGGAGTAGTCGGCATTGGCCAAAAAATGCTCACTTTTTCACAATGCCTCAGCGATGTGAACTTGAAGTGTGCCGTCTGCCAGACTGGCATCTCCACACTTACAATGAGAGATTCTCCTCCTCCAGCTTTGCAGGTAAGCTCTTCTGTTTATCAGGAATATGTGAACAAATAGAACAAGATTTTGTTAACCCCCCCTCACCCTTCCAAAATAGACTGTGGAATTATTGTGGCATGTTTTCATTTTCTTTGGGTAATTTCAAAATGTACAACAAAACAGAGGACGATGATGTTAATAATAGCACAATTTCTGCAGCTTCTATTAAGCTATTAAAAAATGATTTCCTTCCAACCCCTTCTCTTCCCCTGTCTCCTTACCTCTGTTATGATTTAAATATGTTGGCGATCAATTTGAATGTTTTAGTCATAATATAACTTGTTGAGAAGCATGGAGGGAGGGGTGGAAATATTTCAAAAGCAGTATTATATGTTGGTAGCATTCATTTGAATTAAGTTTATTGTAAATGCAGTGATTGCAATCCTGGTTACATTTTGGTTTGATTGGGATGGGTGGAAGAGTTAAGAAAAGGGGTGTAGAAGAATAGAGTGGGAGGTAGAGGGATTTCCTTGGTTTCCATAACTGCACCCTTATCAAGAATTGTTTCTACAACCTGTCCCTGAACGTGATAAAATATGGAAATATTGTAATTTACACTTAGACTTAAGAATTGGCATTCATGCTTAAATGAACTTTAGTATATTATTAGAATAATTGAATAATGGGAGGGAACAGAAATCTGTTGACTGCCTACGGTATGCTGAAGACATTTTTGGAACAATGCAAATGTTTATTTCAACTCCATTGGTGTAAACTAGCTGAGAGGCTACTGGAATACATTGCAAGCCCCAATTCTTATACTACATACTTTACTGATTCTGCTACTGCTGCTGCTACTGTTACATAGGTGATCCAGAAATGTATCTGCAATATAGGATACAGGAAAGTTAGATTCAGGTTGCTTAATATAAATAATAAATTGGAAATTATTGATGTCAGTATGGATTTGATCAGGCTGGTCATGTATGGCTCATCCTTTTAACAGAAACAATGGATAGCCAGGCTAAGCTATACATTTTTCAGCAGTTGGAGCTAAAGTTAAGCTAACAGTTCTGGGATCTTCAAACATGGCCAATAGAGACTTCCTGAAAATAATCTGTATTTTTTATCTGCACAAAAATGTGAGTTCTCAGGCAGGATTTCAGGCAGTGTACTGTGGTTGCATTACAGAAACAAGAGTTAACAGGGAGTCTTGAAGTCTGGACGTAAAATATTCTATTGAATTCTAACTTTTTTGCTTGGACAAATACATACATATATACAGAAAGTTGAACCAGCCATTAGTATTAGCTTTTTAATTTTAATGTGAAAGATTGCAAGAGCAAAATGTATCTTTCTTGACTCATCATCATACACCTGTGTGAAACATAGGTACAAATGAGTGGGCCATGTCTTAAAAATTATGTCCAAAGAAAGTGACAACAGGGAAACAGCCAGCCACATGACTGGTGCTGTGCAGGCATATGATGTGAAGGCACTTGCCAACATTTCCACCTGCAAGACACTCTTATTTGATAAATGCATTCAGATACAGATGGGGCTTAGCAATTTTGAGAAAGCTGAACAGGTGAGACAGAGGTTAAAAAAAAAAAGAAAGAAAAAAAAAAAACAAAAAAAAACAACCACTGCTGGATAACTCGCCTTCAAGATAGACCAGTTTGTTTTCCCTGTCTACAGTGTAAGGACTGCCACTCCTGCACTGGACTTGTAGCTGCAGTGGACAGTTCCAGAGACCTAAACATACAGTGGTATATATTCATAACAGTCCTAGAGACCTGGACACAGTGTTATCTCTTATGCTCCAAGAGACCTAGACACACTGGTATGTCTTTAGGTCCTAGAGACCTAGACATATATATATATTTGCTTCACCAAACCATGGAACGCAATGGGACCACCACAT
This sequence comes from Babylonia areolata, assembly GCF_041734735.1. NCBI lineage: Eukaryota > Metazoa > Mollusca > Gastropoda > Neogastropoda > Buccinidae > Babylonia > Babylonia areolata. The sequence continues at coordinate 16,001,848 of NC_134906.1, read as the reverse complement.
TCATGTGATTATGTGGGCATATTCATGGGGCGACTTGATGCTAAGCTGGTTGACACTTGTCCTGTACCACTCCTCTCATCCCTCATCCCATCAGAGCAGCAGGATGACTTCAGGCATTTAGACTGGAGCAGGTATAGGGATGATGGAATCACTATCCTGTTAGCTCCTGCTCATGTGGGAGTCTTTGAAAATCACTTAGTCTCTCAACCCACCAAACATTCAGTGGACAGTATCATGTGTTAAAGTGGCATCTTACCTTGACATTGGCTTGTCTATGAATGAGGGAAATATAGACTGATGTGTACAGCAAGAGTTCTCATGCTTACCTTCCCCCCACTAGTTGCCATCCTCCTCTACTGTTCAAGGGCCTCAGGAGTGGGGACAAGACTACGCATGATATGCAGTGAAGACGACCTGCTTGAGCATAGAATTGAGTATGCCCACTACGTTGCCTTGGCAGGTTGGAATTTTGACAAGGCAAAATCTGATCTGATGAAAGGTGCCAGAAGACAGGAGAGAACTGCTGACTGCCACCAGAAAAAGTAAACCAAAGAAACTGGCTTGGGTCACTACATTTGATCCACGATTCCCTTCCATATCAGAAATCATCAGATGTAACACCCATTTACTCTATGCTGACCCCCCAAACAAAGAATTTTTCCCCAAAAACCTGATAATTGCAGCAGACAGATGCCGCAGAAACCTGGGCAGTATGTACAAACCCACTGTCCCCAGGCGGTTTGTGGTTCATGGCCCTGACAACATCCGCACCTCGCTGTGACACCTGCAGTTATGGCCACTCACAGACCATGTCATTTCTCCTTGGGATGGAAGGCGCTGGCAGATCAACCAACACCTCTCCTGCACCACGCCAAACTTGGTCTGTCTATTGACCTGCAGACTACACCCGGAGGCACACTATGTGGGATGCTCCTACGATCTTACGAAGAGATGGGCAAACCACAAAAGTGACTGCAAACTGAGGAAACCAAATGTTTGGTCGCTGCCCATGTTTCTTCCACCCCTCACCCTTCTGACAGCAACCTCAGCTTTTTACAGGTGACAGCGTTGGAGCAGGTCAGCAAAGTAGAGGAGCTGAAAAGAAGAGAACTGTTCTGGATATGTAACCTTGGGACAATTTTTGTTGGACTGAACATAAGGGACATCCATGGGTTTTCATTGTAAACCCTAATTCATTGAGTTAGACTGGTTTGTCATGGTGGTGGTTACACACGATCACTGAGATACAGAGAGTGAGAGAGAAAGAGATGTGTACATAGACAATTAAGGAATATTTAGAACATTATGTATTTACGTAGTAAAAGATGTCATGTAAGGTCAGAAAGATGACGTAAAAAATAACATTACATCACCTGTAAGTGTAGTCTGTGACCAAGCTGCCGGGTAGCAGCGAAAATTCAGATTAAAAATTTTTTTTTGTTTAACAAAATAGGTGTTGGTTTTCAACTTTGTTTTATTTATTTTAAAATATATGTATGTATATGTGTGTGTGTGTGTGTGTGTGTGTGTGTGTGTGTGTGTAATGTACATTTATATAGCGCCCTTTCAAAGAGCTCAGGGCGCTTTACATGAAAGAACAAGTTACAAATGACATAAATCATTCATGACCACCCTCTCAGAACCTCCCTCCTCTGTACCCCTACTCTCCCTCACTCATTTGTCATGCGTCCAGAGTGAGCTGACATGGTTGGTGTTGGAGAAGGAAGCTGAGAATGCTTACAGATATGTTTTAAAAAGATGAGATTTTAGTGAAAAGTGAAAGGCAGAGATAGAATCAGATGTATGGATATGATGACGGAGGTTGTTCCAAGTATGAGGAGCAGCAAGAGGAAAGAACGTTCATCATAGGTTCTTGTATTGACACAAGGAAGTTTCAGAAGATAAGTCAGAACAAGAGTAGAGAGTTCTTGAGGGACTGATAAGGTCAGAAAGATAGGTCCTGCAGAGTGGAAAGCAGAATAGCAGACACGTGCAACTTTGTATTTAATTCTCGCTTCAGTGGGGAGCCAGTGTAGAGTACCAAGGTGGGGAGAAAACTGATCAGTACGTGGGATTCTGAAAGTCAGATGGGCAGCATTGTTTTGAAGTTTAATTTCGCTGAAGAAGATTTTGTATATGTATAAGTGTGTGTGTGTGTGTGTGTGTGTGTAGATAGATAGATAATTATAAATATATATACACATATATGTCTTAGATCTAGAGACCTAGACACACAGTGGTATATATGTTTTAATGTCCCAGAGACCTAGACACACAGTGATAATCACTTATGGTCCTAGAGACCTAGACACAGTGGTATGACTTACGGTCCTAGAGACCTAGACACAGTGGTATTATTATGGTCCCAGAGACCTAGACACAGTGGTATTATTATGGTCCCAGAGACCTAGACGCATAGTGGTATGACTTACGGTCCCAGAGACCTAGACACATAGTGGTATGTCTTATTGTTCTAGAGAGATAGACACACAGTGGTATACATGTCTTATGGTCCTAAAGACCTAGACGCACAACAGTATATATGTCTTATTGTCCTAGAGACTGAGACACACAGCAGTATATCTCTTATGGTCTTGGAGACTTGTACACACAGTGGAAAATGTCTTACGGTCCTAGACACCTAGATACACAGTGGTATATTTGTCTTATTGTCCTACAGACCTAGACACACAGTGGTATATCTCTTATGGTCGTATAGACCTAGACACACAGTGATGTACCTCATATGGTACACAGTGGTATAGTTTATGGTCCCTTGGGTCTGACATTTCTGCTGTAATATGGATTGGGTCAGATACACAAACTGAAAGGCAAAGATTGACAGGTTTGCATATAGCTTTGTTTGTCAGAAACATGGGTGCAGTTTTTGATTCAACTCTGTCCATGCATGACCATATCAGTAATTTATGTAAAACTGCAGACTTCCAAATGAGGAAAATGCGTACCATTTGACCATATCTGACTATTGAAGCAGCCACTCAGCTTGTTTGTTCCTTGATGCTAAGTCACATTGACTACTGGTCTGCCTTCTGATTTGTTGTCATGCCTTCAGATGATTTTGAACAATGCTGCAAGAATCATTTTCAGAAAGTCAAAAAAGGATAATGTTACCCCATTTTTATGTCAGTTTTATTGAATTGCCATATAGGCTAATCGCCACTTGAAGGGTCTCTCCCTTATCTGCTGTCTTTTATACTTAACCCCTTCCCATTCTCTCAGGTCTTCTGCTGATAAGCTGTGAGTTACTAAAACCTCTTCAAAGGACATTTTGCCAAAGGGCCTTTCAGTATCAAGCACCTTTTGTCTGGAATTCTCTTCCTCTGGATCTCCGTCACTTACCAACGCTGTCCTCTTTCAAAACAAACTTGAAAACCCATCAATTCAAACAGGCCTTCGGGTGTGATGAAGCATAGCTATCTGCATTCTTCCTCCTGCCCACTCCACTTTGCCCTCTACTGAAGTCATCATGTAGTGTGTGTGTCTTTGAGTGGATGTTGTGTGTGTGCGGGAGAGTGTGTGCGCGCGAGTGTACGTGCACGTGTGTAGGGTATTTTTGTGTGTGTGTGTGTGTGTGTGTGTGTGTTCATACGTGCAGTTTGTAGTATTGTCTTGGTGTGTAGATACACATGCAATTTGTAGTATTGTCTTGGTGTGTAGATACACGTTTTTTTCATGTGCAGAGGTATGTTATTTTGCATTATTGTATATGTGAGGTGCTTAGAGCCCATTACATGTGGAGTTTGTGCCATATAAGTATTATCTGTTATCATTATTTTTACTATTATCATAAAGTAGAATAAAAGCAATTTTTTGGTTGGAGCACAAGATAGTCCTACCAGGATAATGAGCAGAGGAAATGAAATGAGTGCTGAATGAATTCTGTTTTCAGATTCAGAATCTGAAGAAGACATGTCAAAGCGAGGAGCGGAGAGGAGAATGATGGGCCCCCCCCACTCCCCACCAAAGATGAAACGAGGTGGTCCCTCCCACCCTGGGCTGATGCATGGTCGCCATCCCTACGTGTTACAAAAACAGCATGGTCACCCCCCAGTGCCCAGTGGTCGAAGTAGCAAGCAGCATGTGCAGTATAACCACAGCAGCAGTGACGATGATGTTTTCATGGAGACAATGCCCATAAGACTTCGGAACATTCCTCCCTTCCTGCGCCACCCCCCACCCTTCCCAGAGGATATGGACGGGTACGCGCCTCTTTCCACTGAATACCCAGACTACAGACAGCAGCACTGTCATGAACAGGTCCGATATAACGATGATGCTGCTGTCTACAGACACGGACAACGAATGAGAGAACGCCACCACAGCATGCCACCAAGAGGTCGTGACACTTCAAAAGGTCGTGAACTGTCCAGAGGTCGTGAGCACTCCAGAGGTCGTGAGCACTCCTAGAGGGCGGGAGCACCAGCGAGGTACAACAGGTCACCCAGGTGTGTATTCCGAAGTTGTGTTACGTGACCGGCAGACTGTACCCCTGTCCAGTGGGGAGTCCAGTGATGACGCTTCATTGCGGCCACCTGTCTCTGCCAGTGATGACTTTGTGTACTGCTATGGCTACCCTAGCAGCCGTGGTTCTTCCAGGGAATCCAAGACATCTGGCTCTGTGAGTATGTTGTATTGTATCAAGCATCTTCTGTCTAGAATTCCCTTCCTCTGGATCTCCGTCACTTACCAATGCTGTCCTCTTTCAAAACAAACTTGAAAACCAGTCTATTAAAACATTGGGTGTGATGAAGCATAGCTGATTGTCTGCATTCTTCTCCTATCCATCCACTTTGCCCTTTACTGAAGTCATGTTGTGTGTGTGTGTGTGTGTGTGTGTGTGTGTGTGTGTGTGTGTGTTTCTGTGGGTGGATGTTTGTGTGAGATCTTCAGTTTAGTGTCTAGAATAGAATGTCTTTATTACCAAGTGTACCGGGGTCACAAGGAATATTGGGGGGGATAGTACATAACAAGATACGAACATAAATCGAAAGTCACACACAAACACAGATACAGTAGAAATAAGATAAATACAAGTGCATATCGATATAAAAACTTGTGCATACTCACGCATGCACGCACTGCACACACACCACACACACACACACACACAGACACAGACACAGACACACATACACACATACACACACACGTTTGAACAGAAGCTGCATATTATGACTAGATATTCAGGTAGATGGTTGTTGGTTGCACAATTCTTTTTATCACACTGGATTTGTCTATTCACTAGAACGAGAAGTGTTATTAGACGGAAAGAAGAGAGGTGAAAGAGAGGGATTGCTTGTGATTATTGGTGTAAGAAAGTATCGTTGTATGTATTAGAGGAAATGAAAACAAGTCTGTCATAAGAAATAAAAAGTTTTTATGAAGAGATGGTGGTGTGTAATAAATGAGGTGTTAAGGGGGGAAAATAAATGACTTTGATAAAGATACATCAAAGGAGGACAGCTGGACTGGAGTTTGATTTCCGAAAACATTCTAAGCACTGAATAATCATTTAAAATCTTTCCCGTGGCTAATGGAACATTGTTAGAAAAGTCATCAACTACAGTTTTTGGAATTGTATTATGCTTGGACAATGAGTAGATGGCTTACAGTTATTTGTTTACCACACATACATTTTACATTGTTGGAAAATTTTGTATGAAAGGCATTGAAACAAATTCTATACATAAGACTTGTAATTTGTCTTGAATGTGCTGTAGGTATCAGATTTAGAAAATATTTGGAATTAGCCACATTCTTTGTGTTTACACAATATTGGTAATATTATTTGAATCCATAAGCAATTTATTAAATCGATTTCTGGGTACATTTTCTATACTACTAAAGCATTCGGGTATATCTAACTGGATGTAGAATTGTATTGCACCTTCGAAATAATGTGCTGGTCTTCTGGCTGCTTGGTCTACCCATTCATTTGAAGATACTCACAGTGCGAAGGTACTCAGCAGAAAGTTATATTAATGCCCTGTTTTGTCAATTGATGAATATGTTTTGTTTCCATTGTCATCTCAGTTCACTTAAAAAAATTGAGATTTAATAGCTTGTAATACTGACTTTGAGTCTGCACATACTCAGTTTTTAGGTCTGAAATGTAATTTAAGGCCATAAGTATGGCTATAAGTTCAGCTGTGAAAATGGAAAATTTTCTACCAATATACTAGTATAATTTTTTCTATTCTGAATGAAGAAATTACAAAAGCCGCTCTGATTTATCATTTTCAAGAATAGATCCATCTGTGAAAATTCTTATATAATTTAATATTGATTTTTCCATATGGGAGTGTACATCAGTTTTGTTTTTTTTATATAGAAATGGTGACCGGTTCTTGGATAAATTTGTATAATTTTATGTCAAAGGTAGCTTTCCACTGCTTCCATTCAGGAACTGGTGAAAAGTGGGTATTTTTGCAACCTGTTCGTCTTTTGATTCTGTGGCACTAATGATTCAAATGTATTAATGGATTTCATGGACTGTATTTTCTTGGCTCTTTTAGCAAAATCTTTTTGTGAACTCGGGTTAATTTCTTCTTTTGAAAAGGTTTCATGTGCGGAAGATTTGATAACAAATTTTGCGGCTGAAGCTTTCCTTTGTTCATCAAGAGATAAAACACCTGCTTCTCTGTAGGTTCCTAAATTTGTATGAATGGGCACACCTAGAGCAAGTGTATGTGTTACAATCAATGCTTTGCAGCTTCTTTAGCAAATGCAGTGGAGCACTGAAAATTACCTCTTGAGCGTATGTCAAGCATGAACATACAAGGGAGGTAGCGAGAGATATCAAAGCTTTGGCATCTTGCCCCCAGTCATTTTTCATCATTCATTTTGCCCATCGCTCCTGGTGGAGCATAGGCCATCAACGACCCCTTGCCATCGCACTCTGTTCTGGGCTGTTCTGGCCATTCCAGTCCAGTTGGTCCCTTGCTGCTTCAGCTCTGCCTCGGTATCTCGTCTCCAGCTGTGGCGAGGCCGGCCTCTCTTCCTCTTTCCCTGCGGGTTCCAGGTCAGGGCTTAGCGTGTGATGCTGGACGCTGGCTTCCTGAGGGTGTGTCCGATCCAGCCCCACTTCCTCTGCAGTATCTGCTTGGCCACTGGTTCCTGTCCCGCTTGCTCCCACAGATCTTCGTTTCGGATCTTCTCCTGCCATCGGATCTTGTAGATGCGCCTCAGACAGGTGTTGAAGAATGTCTGAATCTTCTGCATCGTCTGTGTTGTCCGCCATGTCTCGCATCCGTAGAGCAGAATTGACTTCACATTGGAGTTGAAGATGCGGAGTTTGGTTTTCATACTGATTGCTCCAGATGCCCAGATGTTCTTGAGCATGATGAAAGTTGTTCTTGCCTTGCCGATTCTGGCTGTGATGTCTCGGTCCGTGCCTCCCTGTTGGTCAACCATGCTTCCCAAGTAGACGAAAGACTCCACCTCCCTGATGGGCTCTCCACCGACTGTGACTGGAGTGTTGGCAGTGGTGTTGATCTTCATCAGCTCGGTCTTCTTGATGATATTGAGCCCTGTCCTGGCTGACGTGGTCTCCAGGCGAGTGGTCTTGTCATGCATCTGGCTGTGGTTGTGTGACAGGAGCGCCAGGTCGTCAGCAAAGTCGAGATCATCCAGCTGTGTCCAGAGTGTCCACTGTATACCGTTGTTCCTGCCTGTTGTAGTGGTCTTCATGATCCAGTCGATGACCAGAAGGAAGAGGAACGGTGACAGCAGGCACCCTTGATGAACTCCGGTCTTCACCTCGAAACTTTCGGACAGCTGGCCTGCGTGGGCAGTCCTGCAGCTCATGTCTTGGTAGGTGCACCGGATGAGGGAGATGATCTTCTCTGGGACTCCATAGTGCCTCAGCAGCTTCCACAGCGTCTCTCTGTCCACACTGTCGAAGGCCTTCTCATAATCTATGAAGTTGATGTAGAGGGGGAAGTTCCACTCCAGCGACTGCTCCACGATGATGCGCAGGTTAGCGAACTGGTCGGCACAGGATTTGTTCCGCCGGAAGCCTGCCTGCTAGTCTGGGAGCTTGGGGTTGACAGCCTCTTTCATCCTTTCCAGTAGAACTCTGTTGAGAACCTTGCCTGGCGTTGACAGGAGCATGATCCCTCAGTAGTTGCTGCAGTCCCTGAGGTCTCCTTTCTTCGGCAGCTTGATGATGATTCCTTCTTTCCACTGGGCAGGTACCTCCTTCTCCCATATCTTGCTGAAGAGGCTGTATAGCATGTTGACAGCTATTTCCGTGTCTGCTTTGATGGCTTCTGCTGGTATCTCGTCTGGCCCTGCAGCCTTCCCATTTCTCAGTCATGATGGCCTTTGAGGTTTTGTCGCAACTGAGGGCAGTTCTGTCTCTGCAGGTGGAATGTCTGGTGGTGCATCAGGGGTGGGGCGGTTCAGCAGCTCCCTGAAGTGTTCTGCCCATCGTTTCAGCTGTTCCTCGGTTGCCAGTGGGTTCCCGTTCTTATCCTTCACTGGCTTGTCGGTCTGCTGGAACTTGCCTGTCAACTTCTTCGTCACCAGGTACAGGTCCTTCAGGTTCCCCTGTCCGGCTGCTGCCTCTGCTTGACTGACCAGGTCGTTGATGTATTCCCTCTTGTCCTTCTTGATGCTCCTCTTTACATCTCTGTCCGCTGCTGTGTACTCTTCCTGTGCCTTTGCCTTAGTTGCTCTTGTTCTGCTCGTGTTCAGCAAAGTTTTCTTCTCTTTCCTTGTTTCCAGCTTGTGGATGGTGTTGGCAGAGATCCATTCCTTGTGCTGAGTTTTCTTCTTGCCAAGGACCTCTTCACATGTGTCGTGCCAGAGCTTCTTGCTGTGTTCCCATTGTGTCTCCATGTCCATCTCACCGTCTTCTATCAGCTCTTGTAGTGTCTGGAACCTGTTGGAAAGGCTGGTCTGGAATGCTGCTTGTGTGTCTTTGTTTCTGAGCAGTCCAACATTGTACCTTTTCCGTGTGTTGTTGGCGTTGGTGAATCTCTTGAGGCGAAGTCTCACTGTCGTCGTAAGAAGGTGGTGGTCTGATGACACATCAGCTCCTCTCATCACTCGTACATCCTGCCATGATCTCCTGAACTTGCGGCTAATGCAGATGTGGTCGATCTGGTTCTCCGTGACATGGTTCGGGGATCTCCATGTGGCCTTGTGGATGCGCTTGTGTGGGAAGATACTTCCTCCTATCACCAGCTGGTTCAGGGCGCACAGGTCTGCAAAGCGCTCACCATTCTCATTCATCTGTCCCAGTCCGTGTGTCCCCATGGTGTCCTTGTAGCCGGTGTTGTCTCTTCCGATCTTCGCATTGAAATCTCCCATCAGTAGGGTTATGTATTTGGTTCCTCTTCTGTCTATCGCTGTCTGTAGTTGTTGGTAGAAGTCATCTTTCTTCTCTTCTTCCGCATCATTGGTGGGAGCATAGCACTGGATGATGTTCAGCCTGATGTCATTCTTCTTGGTGGTAAACTTGACTGTGATGATGCGGGAGTTGACAGGTTCCCAGCTGATGAGTGCCCCCTGTGCCTCTGGTGCCAGCATCAGGACCACACCCTCAGTGTGGGGGCTCCATCCTCTGTGTGTCCTGAATACAGCAGTTGCTCTCCAGATGAAAGTCTCATCTGTCCTGACTGTAGTCACCTTGTCTCACTCAATCCTAGCACTCCGATCTTGTAGTATTTCATCTCTTTCGCTACCTGGATGGTTCTTCCTGCTTCATACATCGTCCTGATGTTCCATGTGGCTACTCGCGTTGTTGTCCCGGGTGTCAGAAGGGGAGTCGGCCTTGCAGCTTCCTTTCGGCTTTCACTGCACCGCATCATAAGTCTCCGGGACGGAGACCCTTCCTTGCCCAGGTGAATGTTTTGGTTCTTTGTCGTTGATGCTTCTGTAACTGGTCTTTTTTACAGGCAGGGTAGTTAACCCTACGCAAACCCCTTTATCCTCCGGGCAAGGTGGTCCTGCCTTAGTCGCCTTTTATGACATGCATGGCAGGGCAGTGGGTCTATTCTATCAGTGCCCAACCCACAGGGCAAATCTTGCCCCCAGTGCTGTTTACAAATTATTTTAAGGAAATTTAGACCTTTCCTTGTTTTGTTTAATCTATACTTATAGTCAATATAATTCCATGAAAGTTTTGAAGAAAGATAGACACCCCAAAATTTAAGATGTTTTATCTTAAAATTGTACCATTTAATGTAAACACAGGGAGCTTTTCTGGGTCAGATCCTGTATTATGTGCATTTTTTTGTGTGTGTGTGGGCTGTGTGCACACGCAAGTGTGTGTGTGCACGTATGTGCATGTGCAGGTTATTTCTTTTTGCGTGTGTGTGTGTGTGTGTGTGTGTGTGTGTGATTGTTCAATTTGTAGTGTCTTGATGTATAGATACATGTGTTTTTTTCATGTGCAGAGGTATTGTTTTAAGTGTGTTTCGTGTATTGTGCTTAGAGTTCATTACACGGGGAGTTTGCACCATGTAACTATCATTATTTGCACCATATAAATACTATCTATTATTATTATTATTACTTTTTTTGTCACAACCTATTTCTCTGTGTTGTGGAATTAGGGCTGCTCTTTGCGGGGAGAGAGTCCCACGGTGCAGCGCCATTTTTTTCTGTTTGCAAGTGTTTTATTATGGTTATGTCAATGTGTAAGTGCCTGACGTATTAACACACACATATTGTTATATGCATGCATGGACTTTAGCATTACACTGTTGTGCACAAACAGATGAGTGCAGAAAACTGAAAACTGCAGAAAATGTGAAAAAACTTAACTTTGGATACTAAAATCAAAGTTCTTTTTGTGGACTGATGAACTGAGCCCCCCCCCCCCCCATACCCCCACCCCCATCCCCACCCCCAACCCCTTCATACTTCCCTCATTTTCCCCCACCCCAACAAAAAGACTTAAGCTTACTGATTTGAACTGTATCTGTTAACTTTGTTTATATTCCTAATTAGATCAGCACTACAAATACCTTAATTGACTGTCTTTGTTGTTTTGCCTGGTTGATTGCTTCACATCTTTGTCCAGATTGTGTCTGCACTCTGAATGCAGAGAGCCATACTGCTCATCTGATTTGTCCTGTTTTTCCTCCACTTTCAGGGGCATAGGGTTTGTTTGGTCCAGGGATTTGTTTTTTAAATATATATACACATCTTTGTGTAGTATGTGAGCATCTTTCCGTGGAAATGATTCTGTTTATTGAATCAGTCAACATCCAGTCATCGAAACACACCAGGGAACAGAGGCAGCATTTCAGGACGAGGGAGAGGTCAAGGGCCAAGTAGGGGAGCTTATCCTCCAAGCAGGCCTGCTGGTGATAAATGGAGTGAGTTTGTCATTTTGGCTGTTTGTTTGATTTTGATAGAGAAAACAAGATCCAAATCTTTTCATGTCATACATTACTGTGTTGAAGGATTTTACTTTCATTTGATCCTTGATGTATATATGTAATATCTTCAAATTGGAAGGTCAGCCGTCATTACTGACTATTAATGACCTGTACTGAGTATTAAAATGCAGTATCCTACGGTATTAATGTTTTGCCATATTTTGTGTCTTAAGTCTGGCTTATTCAAATCCATATGATCTGTCTTCACCTGTTGCATATTTTCTGGTCAGCCAAAAGCTGGTATTTAACCTTAAGTGGGATTGAGGATGTTTACACTTAAAGCACATTAGATTGTGCTCCTAATACCCATTTAAACACAAAACACAGGTTTTATGGTTTGCAGAATGCCACTGAATGAATCTGATGCCTTTGACAGATTCCAGGAATGTGCTTAATATAGTCTCATGTGGCCTAAGACTGTTGATTGATACATTTGTGAAACTTTAATAAGGTTCCTGGATACAATGCCATTGGTAATTTCCAAAGTGTAAAGATTTCTGTGAATAGCAGTAGTTGGTTCACATAGTCCACATTGTTTGTTGAAATATTTCTGAAGGTTTCTATAAATACAGTACTTTTGTAAGACTAATCCTGTTAATCTCACACCTACATCTCACTACAGTGGGGTTTATTTTTCATACGCCCTTCCACCAGATGTTGATGCACATTTTTTGGCATTTCTCTGATACATGGCAGATGAGTCCTGGAAATACTCCTTGCACTTGCCAGAGCTTTTCTTTGTGGTTGGCAACCAAAGATCGCAAATTTGCAGAATAAAGTAACTGTTGCTCTTGTTTTTCCTCTTTTTTTTTCTTTTTTTTTATAATTGTCTTCTCTGGAATAAAAAAAATTGTCCAAAATACAAACTCCATCACTATCACTGTATCAGTGTCCAAAAAGGTTGACTGTATTGTACCACTTCCTCATTCCCAGAAAAACAGATTTCTCTGAAATTCAGCCTGCGTCCCCCAAGGAAACCATGTCACCACAGTGCAGCACCCACCCCTCCCCCTTCAGTTTTGTTCCCAGTCTGCTGGTTTTCTTTTTCTATGAAACAAAACAAAACAAACAAACAAAAAAAAAAAAAACCCCAACAAAATCATAATTGATCACAAAGTGAATATAAGTAGATGTGTGCAAAAACATTTTTAAAGACAACAAAAATCGTCTGCATGAGGAATGTTTAAAGGCTTAACATATGCACACACACACACACACACACACACACACACACACACACACACACACGTATATATATATATATATATTTATAATATATATATAATATATATGTATGCAGAAGATGGATTATATATATATATATATATTTATAGATTAGAATAGAACAGAATAGAATGTTTTTACTACCAAGTGTACTGGGGTCACAAGGAATATTGGGGGGGATAGTACATAACAAGGTACGAACATAAATCGAAATCATAGACAAACATAGTAGATATTAGGATACATACAAGTGCATATCAGTATAAAAACTTGTGCATACTCACACATGCACGCACTACACACACACACACACACACACACACACACACACACACACACACACACACACACACACACACATGCACATGCATGCACACGCATGCACACACACACACATGCACACACACACGCACAAACTCTCTTACACACACACACACACACACACACACACACACACACACGTTTAAACAGAAGCTGCATATTACAAGTGGATGGGGCTGATGACTAGATCTTCAGTTAGATGGTTGTTGATTGCACATACTAGATTTGTTCGAGAGACAGAGCATTGACTGCTTTGGGGAAAAAGCTATTGGTGAAGCGATTGGTTTTTGTCCTTAGACTTCTGTACTGTTGACCAGAGGGGAGCATCTAAAAAAATCCCAAAAGCTGGATGTGATTTGGGGGAAACCAGAAGTAATGTGAGCATTTACATTGGAAAATTTGCTAGTTTTTAGCTTATACTGACATTTCTGATACACAATTGCTACTTTTTAAAACACTTGACAAGACGGTTTTCATTATGAAATACTGACTGCATGGAAACAGTTATGTTGTATTGTAACACCACTGTTTCCAGTCTTCTCATCTTAACAGTTCAAAGTTAACATTTTACATCATACTGGAATGGGTTTTTTTTAATTATTTTTATTTTCATTTATTTACTTTATGCATCTTGTGCTTATGTTTTTTTTGTTTTTTTGTTACACAAGTTTAAAGAGAGGATAGTATTTTTTTCAGTGTTAAGCTATATGTGTTCATTATTATCAAACCAGATGGAGATAAGTATAAGTGTTGCAGGAGTAAAACTTGTGCAATTTCCAAACTTTAAGAAACAGGTCCAGCATTTCAGCCAAACCCAGCCAGAGTATCAGGTGCACTTTCTTCTCTGTATTCTCTGTGGGTTTTATTGGGAAATGAAGTTTCCTTGCCTGACATGCTTCACACTGCTGTGGACAGATGGACTGACCCTGACATGTCACACTGTGGACAGGTGGACTGACCCTGTCATGTCACACTGTGGACAGGTGGACTGACCCTGACATGTCACACTGTGGGCAGGTGGACTGACCCTGACATGTCACACTTTTACAGGTGGACTGGCCCTGACATGTCACACTGGACAGGTGGACTGACCCTGTCATGTCACACTGTGGACAGGTGGACTGACCCTGTCATGTCACACTGTGGACAGGTGGACTGACCCTGACATGTCACACTGGACAGGTGGACTGACCCTGTCATGTCACACTGTGGACAGGTAGACTGGCCCTGACATGTCACTTTTACAGGTGGACTGGCCCTGACATGTCACACTGTGGACAGGTGGACTGGCCCTGACATGTCACTTTTACAGGTGGACTGACCCTGACATGTCACTTTTACAGGTGGACTGACCCTGACATGTCAGACTTTTACAGGTGGACTGGCCCTGAAATGTCACACTGTGGACAGGTAGACTGGCCCTGACATGTCACTTTTACAGGTGGACTGGCCCTGACATGTCACACTGTGGACAGGTGGACTGACCCTGACATGTCACACTGTGGACAGGTGGACTGACCCTGACATGTCAGACTTTTACAGGTGGACTGACCCTGACATGTCACTTTTACAGGTGGACTGGCCCTGACATGTCACACTGTGGACAGGTGGACTGACCCTGACATGTCACACTTTTACAGGTGGACTGACCCTGACATGTCACTTTCACAGGTGGACTGACCCTGACATGTCACTTTTACAGGTGGACTGGCCCTGACATGTCACTTTTACAGGTGGACTGACCCTGACATGTCACTTTTACAGGTGGACTGGCCAAGGCCAGACCCATGCAGCCAGGTGTGGGCCCTGGCCCCTCTCCCAGTCACAGAGGGATGAAACAGCACAGTCTGCCCCTTACCAGACCTGGCAACATGCACATGCAGCACAACGGCCTGGGCCACATTGTGAGGTTTTTTTCATTTTTAATTAATTTTTGATACAAACATGTGCGGTGGTGGGATGGTTAGAGCCTGGATTATCCTGAGTTTCCTGAGTTTGGTTCCCAGTTTCGGTGCCCCTGGCTGATGAGGGTGGAGTTATTTTTATCTCCCGGATCAACATATGTGCAGCCCTGCTTGTGTCTGAACCTCTTGTCTGTATGCACATTAAAGGTCCTGCTAAAATATACCCAACATGTATAGCCCTGAAAATGGAGTATAGCTGCCTATACAGTAGGGTAAAAATGCTCCTTCACATAAAATTATTCATGAGTGATTGTGGGAGCTGCAGCCCACAAACACAAAGAACGATGCACACACAAGAAAACAAAATAGACAACAGGTCACAAGGGTAATTGATACAGCAGGTCACAAGGGTAATTGATACAGCAGGTCACAAGGGTAATTGATACAGCAGAAGCAATGTCATTCTGCAGTACACTAGCAGGAGTGAACAACGGTGGCATCAGGACATTGTCACACACAAAGGTCGAATCGCTCTTTTTCGTTGGCCTTCATTGGTGTGATAAGGCAAGGATATGAATGGTGCTGACTTTTGTAATTGTACTAGAACACTGCTTTAGAAGTTTGTGCTTTTCATTTTTAAGTTTATTTCTAGAAATCAATTGACTTGAATTTGGTTTACAGCCAACTTTGTTCATTGCCTGCCTTTTCTGCCTTACATTTGTTCCTTGTGGACATGACATTTGTAACAGTGAGAAAAAAAAGATAAATTTAGACAAAAATTGTATTTGAATCTGAAATCATTTGTAAACTGAATCTTTAGCATGAATTAGTTACATGAAGTCAGTTTTTAGATAAATTAACCCTAGGCTGCCTGCATGACGAGATAACTCGTCATGGCAAGCATGTATGCTTCGCTGCCTGCATGACGAGATAACTCGTCATCGAAATATTCTGACTTTTCCCTGGCTTGCATTCACTTCCTTGGCAAAAATAGTGGTAGCTTTAGCCTGGGGAATCTCTCTAGATTCTATTCATAGCTAGAAACCCCATCTACGTCATGAAGCAGTCCTTTATTTGAACGTTTTGGTTGGGCCACTGTCCAAGTGTTTGCCTGACTTCTCTCCTCGCTCGCTCAACAAAATGTCGGACTGACGCCGTGCTCAAGACATGCAATCGTGACGAACTAAATCAACCATGATTTCTTTCTTTAGCTGATGCTCAGAAAGAATTGAAGCGTAAATTCGAAGAAGATAGTGATGAACATTTATAGGACGATCTGATAGAAAATAAAGGGAGTAATCAAGAGAGTGGCCAAGATGCGACTGTCAGTGAGTGATGCCGGCTGTACAGATGTTAGCAGACGACAGATGACCGAATTAGCAGCAGAGCGATATTCTTGGCACGCAGCCAACGCGGTCTGATGAGAACTGAATCAAGTGACCGTGTGAGAGGGGTGAGGAGGAGGGGGGTGGAGACTGAGGGGGCGCCCCGTGCCCTCACATCCATCTTATCACGTGTAGAAGTCACAATGTATTGTGTATCTATCTCTTAAAAAATATATATATATATTGTGGTTGTTCTAGTATGATTTTGTGTTTGCAGATATCCATTTGTCCAGAAAATATGTTTTTGTGCAAATTACCTGACTAATGTTTGTAATGAATAAGTTGAAAATGTGACAAAAAACAAAACACTGATTTCAAAACAACAGCATGTCACTAAAAATGTATAAAATGGGAAAATAGCATGTGTTTTGTATTCTTTATTCATTTACCTTTCAGAAAATATATACTTTTATGGGTCTTTCTCCAATAACAAAGAGCACAGAATTTTTTGAAAATTTATACCCGTTTTTTGTGAAAAAACCCTGGCAAATAGATTTCACTTAAATCTTATTTTCCTGGCAGCGAAAGGGTTAATGAATGACTGAATAAATATGTGGGAAATACAGAAGTGTAAAATGAAGTGGGGAGGAACTAGTCAAAGGTGCAATAAGTGAAGATAAATTCAAGTATTGTATATGTGCAAACCATATTGATTTGTCATTAATTGAACGCCTGTTCATATAAATGGTTTAAATGTGTGTGCATGTGCATGCACATTTGTGGGCCTGTGAATGCATGTGTGTGCTTGTGGGTGCACAAGTACACCCACAATGATGAATATTATAAACTCGTTTGTTGTGAACTTCTAATGTATGTTGTAAAATCATGATGAATGCTGTAAACTCAAGATAAATGTTACACACATTATGAATATTATAAACAAATGAGATGTAAACTGATGTGCTGTATGTGTGATCCCCTGAACAGGAAGCCAAACCTCAAGGAGAGGTGTCGTCCATGTCTATTGCTGAAAAGCTGCACCGCTTCATGCTGTTTGTTCGTAATGAAAATGCCACACGCATCAACGACATCCAGACGATAGAGAACGCCATCACAGGCTGCCACCTGGACCTGAAGACAGTGTATGAGGCAGAGGACGTGGGGGTGTACCAGGGACGCCACACTTTTTCCGGCAAACTGATGCTGAGTGGTGTGTTCCTAGCTCGAGCTGTGGGCCAGGTGAAGAGGGAACTGAAGCACGAGTGCTACAAGCTGGCTCTTCAGGTCAGCTTTCTGCCTTATCTTATTTGTAGGTCAACAAAAACATCTGTGATGAAGAATATTTAATGGGCATCAGCTATTTTTGTTGTTTTTAACACTGTTTGTGAATGTTGATACTGTTTGTGAAATACTATATGCTTATTCCTTTTTATTTGAATGCAACTGACTTTGCAAAAATCATTTACCTATAAAAAAAAAAGATTCTGCTGAAATGATCCATGTATTGTTATAGTGTTTAATTTGAATATTTAACCTTTTAAACTGGCAGTTGCCACATTTCAGATTCTTCAAGCAAAACTGTAATTATGAACAAGCATACATGTTGAAGATCCTCAGTTTCATGAAAATATTCTACTTCCCCATTTCACTTCTGTCATTAACAACTCTTTACTGTCTGGCACGTTTCCATCTGTGTTTAAATATTCAGTTGTCAAACCAATTCTGAAAAAGACATCTCTTGATTGAGAAAATCTGAAAAACTTTAAACCTGTTTCCAGTCTGTCTTTTCCGTCTAAAATGACTGAAAAGATTATTGTCCTGCAACTCTCAACACTTCAGTAAGAACAACCTGTTCTGTTCCTTGTAATCCGCTTATTGTGCTGGTCACAGCACTGAAACTACTTTACTGAAAATTGACAATGACCTTCTTATAGCCCCAGACAAAAATATTTCTCTTCTTTCTCTGTCAGCTGCCTTTGATACCATTGATATAACATTTTGATAAAACTGACTCTTCCATACTTCTGGTTCAGCTCTTACCTCTCCAACTGAAGCCAGACTGTTACTGCGAACTGTCTGCACTTAAGACCCGCTCCCTTAGAATTTGGTATTCCCCAAGGGTCTGTTCTTTGACCAGTTCTTTTTCTACTTTATATACAACCTGTTTCAGAAATTGTATCCCATTCTCTTTCACATAGCAATTTTTTCAGTTGTCTGATGATAATCAAATTTATAAGTCTGATCCAATCTCATCTTCTGAGATTATCACCTCTACTCAACAATGTATAGCTGACATAAAATCATGGATGACAAGCAACAAATTACAGTTGAATGATGAAAAAAACGGGAATGATTTTTCTTGCTCCTGATGGAGTCTCCCGTCGGCCCGACGGATGAGTAGGCAGGCAGGCTTATCTGTCGGTGTGTGTCCTCATATGGGAGAAGAGGCCGATGCGCAGCACTTCCCACAGGTGTTGCAAGGGAAAACGTCTCCAGAAGTTGAGCCCTCCTTCCTTCGCTCACGCTTCTCCTTAATGGCCAGCGTTCTCGTTTTCAAACGTCTTTATGCCACTAGAGCACAGCATCCTCCAGCGACAGCGGTCAAGGGCATCAGTTTCCCAGGAAGAGATGTCTATGTCACAGGCTTTGAGGTTTGTCTTCAAGGTGTCCTTGAAGCGCTTGCAGGGTCTTCCAAGTTCACGGTGGCCTTCCTTCAGCTGGCCATACAAAAGCATCTTCGGGATCCTGCTGTCTGTCATGCGGACGTGTCCTGTCCAGTGTAGCTGGCACTGGATCAGCAGGCTTTTGATGCTGGGCAGGCTGCTCCTCTCTAGGACCTGGAGGTTGGAGACCCTGTCATGCCACTTTATGCCGAGGATCTTTTGTAGGCATCTCTGGTGAAACTGCTCAAGTTGTTAAATGTGACGGCGATACGTCGTCCATGTTTCACAGCAGTACAAGGTGGTCAGCACAACAGCTCTGTAGGTTTTCATCTTGGTGCTGAGCCTGATGCCTTTGTTGTTCCATGGCCTGTTGTTGAGTCTGCCAAAGGTGGAGCTGGCCTTGGCGATGTGCAGCGTCACGTCTGCATCAAGGGCTCCGTTGCTGCATAGGGTGCTGCCCAGGTAGCAATACTTGTTGACTGACTTGATCTCTGTGTCATTGATCTTGATTGCAGGTGGGGGGTGGGGGTGGGGGGGGGGGAAGGCACTGGCGTTTTGTGAGCTAGCTGGTTGGTACATGGACTCGGTCTTGCTGAGGCTGATGGTGAGTCCAAAGCACCTGCAGGAGGTTGAGAACCTGTCCATAATGAACTGCATGTCCTCATGGGTGTGTGCAGCAAGCGCACAGTCATCAGCGAAGAGGAACTCTCATCAGTGCCTCAAACACCCTGGACCTGGCATGGAGTCGCCGCAAGTTGAAAAGTTTGGCATCTGTGCGAAACTGAATGTAGATGCCCCGGTCAGATTTGGAAGGCGTCAACCAGCATGGCATTGCTCGTAAACGTTTGCTAAATTCAGTTTCACTCCCCGAAGCTGTACAGTTAAATGGGTGCAATGTTCCAACCTAAAAAATTGTTCCAACCTTGGTGTTTACTTAGACCAGACTCTATCTTTTGAATGGCAGATTTCCTCGATCTGTCAAATCGGTTATCTTGAGTTACGTAGAATAAGTTCTGTTTGGCACTTTCTGTCTCAGGAATGCAACAAAACCTCTTTTCTGTTCCTTGGTCCTATTTATGTTTGACTACTGTAATTCTTTGCTCGCTAGATGCCCCAACTACTTGTTATCCAGACTTCAGAGAGTCCCAAACCATGCTGCACGGCTGATCTTCCCTTCTCCCAAATCTGCTCATATCACTCCTGTCCTTTATTCCCTCCACTGGTTACCCATTGAGAAAAAAATAAATTACAAACTCTCCTGTGCTAAAGATTTATGATTGGCATGTCTCCTTACTTTCCTGAGCTTCTGCATTACTACTCTCCATCTCGCCAGCTTTAGTCATCAGGTGATGTCTCATAAAAATTCCATTCTACAGAACCAGATCATATGGAAAACACACTCTTTCCAGGCTTCTTCGGCATGGAACTCGCTCCGTTTCCTGTCCGTCATGCTGTTTCTTGCCCTTCTGTCAAAACCTCATTGAAATCATTTATTTCCAGCCATTCAAATCAGTAGATAACTGTCTTCATATTTATGTTTTAGTCAAGTTGATTTTTTA
Organism: Babylonia areolata; assembly: GCF_041734735.1. Lineage (NCBI taxonomy): Eukaryota > Metazoa > Mollusca > Gastropoda > Neogastropoda > Buccinidae > Babylonia > Babylonia areolata. The sequence goes on along the minus strand of NC_134906.1, from coordinate 15,981,438 downwards.
CTTCGTGTGTTTCTAGTATGCATACATTATTTCTCATTGTAAACGCCCAGTGTTTTTGTATCATTAGATTGGGTGCACCAAATGTCCTTTTATTATTATTATCAAAATATGAATGAAAAAGAATGTTAAGTTGTATCAAATGACTATTTGTACATGACAAATAAAATACTATTTACATGTCTGATTACCAGTTTCTGAATCCAAAAAAAAACATATTTGAAACTTCTTGAATATATATATTTTTTTAATTAGATATTTGCTTTTTTGTTATGGGAAAAATGATTTATATCAAACTTTTTGATAAACAGTAAGCCCCTGTGGTGATACTGTGGGATTGGTGGTGTTGGGGATGGGGTGGGGGGACTTTTTCAGTTATATGTAGCATCCCCACCATCTGGAAATCCTTTCCCAAACTGTGCATTTTTGTTACTTTTATAATTTGTTGGTCTTTTATTTTTCTGCTGTTCTTTTCCTTCATTTCTTGACTTAGTCCACCTTCAGCTGATGGTTAGCTTTGTATGCAAACTGAAGAGGGTCAAAAGAAGGGGAATATGGTAGGTGTGGTGGACAAGTAGAGTGCTGGATTCTAGCCCATGTTTCCTTAGTTCAGTACCTGGTTTTGGCACAACTGGTGGGTTAAGAATGGAGATTTTTCCAGTCTCCCAGGTCAACAGGATTATATGCCGACCTGCCAGTGCCTAAACCCCTTTGTGTGTATTTGTGTGCGGAAGATCAAATATCAAATATGTATGTTAAAGATCCTGTAATCCATGTCAGCATTTGATAGTTATGGAAACGAGAACATGCCCAAGCAAGCACACCCTGAAAACAGTGTATGGCTCCTTATATCCTACATGGTGGGGTTTAAATGGTCATACACGTTAAAGCCCATGTGTACCTACGAGTAAAGCAGATCTTTAGGGATGTGGCCTTCATCCATTCGACAAACATGACTGACCATGACTCAGAAGGGTGAAGACAGTTGGCAAGCCTGCACGCTCAAGCACTTCAGTGTTCGGGATCTTGTCCTGCCATTGGATTCCAAGAATGTGTCTGAGGCATTGGAGTTTGGAACTGTTTAGTCTATTCTCTTAGGCGGAATATGTGGTCCATGTTTCACTTGAGTAGAGCTGGGTGCTAGAACACAAGCTCTGTACACCTGCATCGTGGTGTTCACCGTCAAATGTTTGTTTGACCACACCCTCTTGTGAAGTTTGGACATGACCCTGGCGGCTTTCGCAATTCTTGAGTTGATCTCTGGCTCGAGGGAAAGATTCGAAGTAATTGTTGACCCCAGATACAGAAATCGGTCAACTGAGTTCAGCTTGTGGCTCCCAATGTGGATTGCTGGAGGAGAGTTAGTGCCCTGTTAGTGCTTTACGGCGAACTATCAGAGGTATCTAGGCTCCAAGGCCGCCCTTGACTAAGATTCAAAGACACTTGCAAAAGGAACCTGAAAAGTATAGGTATTGATGTGCTGTCCTGGGAAAGCCCTGCAGACTCATGTGGACCCTGGAAATCTGCCATTCAGAGAGGGGTGAAACAAGCAGAGAGAAGCCGCATTGACTCGCTGAGGAGAAAAAGAGCCACACGCAAGTCAAACTCTGTAAACCAAGCAGCATCTATCTTTATCTGTCCCACATGCAGTAGAGATTGCCACTCCAGCATCGGTCTACACAGCCACAGCAGGAAGTGCAGTGCCCGGCAGTGACTACATTTCTAGTGCAGCCATCATCTCTTGAGACAGGAGGCCGACGACGACCTACGAGTGAACAAGGAAGTTGCAGCCAACAGTTGTAGATGGGGGAGTACAGGTTTTTAGTTACTGCACTCTTTGATGTTTTCATGACTGCAGTGAAAGCAGGACAAATCCTTGAGGCAGATAGGTTGTACTTTATTTGGACCAGGAAGGATTGATTTTTTCCTAATTCAATTTTGCACTACAGTTTTGATGGAACGAAGATTATGTCAAAGATCCTAGACAGCTGGGCTGTGTATTTCCTTGAAGCCAGTTGGTGTGTCAAGGTCAGCAGTTAACATTTTCAGATGACTGAAATGACATCTGATAATTCATTTGAACTGTGAACAGTGGGAGGAGGGATAATCTTGGGCACATCCGCATCTGAGAACAATATGTCAAACTGGAATAAAAATTTTGTCAGAGTTTTGTCAGTAATATCAATGGTCTGATCACTCATTTTATTTGTAGTGATGTTGTGGAGTCCAGTCCATACATTTTAAAAATAATTTCCAGATATTTTTGTCTTAATTGTGAAAATGTTTTGTTTGGGAACCCTTTTATCACATGACTAATAAAAGTTACCTCTTTTCCCTGACACTTTTGCTTACAGCATAAGAGGTTTAAAATGGCTTCAACTGTGGCAGAGTTGGTAAGGCACTGGATTTCTGATTCAGTAGTAATCAGGGTTCAGGGTCTCATTCTGATTCAGTGATCACTTGTAATCAGGGTTCAGGGTCTCGTTCTGATTCAGTGATCACTTGTAATCAGGGTTCAGGGTCTCATTCTGATTCAGTCTCATTCTGATTCAGTGATCACTAGTAATCAGGGTTCAGGGTCTCGTTCTGATTCAGTGATCACTAGTAATCAGGGTTCAGGGTCTCATTCTGATTCAGTGATCACTTGTAATCAGGGTTCAGGGTCTCTTTCTGATTCAGTGATCACTAGTAATCAGGGTTCAGGGTCTCGTTCTGATTCAGTGATCACTTGTAATCAGGGTTCAGGGTCTCTTTCTGATTCAGTGATCACTAGTAATCAGGGTTCAGGGTCTCATTCTGATTCAGTGATCACTTGTAATCAGGGTTCAGGGTCTCATTCTGATTCAGTGATCACTTGAAATCAGGGTTCAGGGTCTCTTTCTGATTCAGTGATCACTTGAAATCAGGGTTCAGGGTCTCATTCTGATTCAGTGATCACTTGTAATCAGGGTTCAGGGTCTCATTTGGGAATGGTGTTGTGTCCTTTGGGAAAGACTTTTTACTCTAATTTTTCTCACTCCACCCAAGTGTGAATGGGTATGTGAGTTTGATTGGGGAAGGTTAAAATGGAAGAAGAGGATTGGGCACTGCCTTCCTGTGAGAGCCCTTGATGCAGTGGCTATAAATTCACTACCCCTGTACTGTAAAAGGCTATGGGACCTTTTGCCTTTAATCTAACATTTGTGTCTGCAGGTCCTGAGGTCGAAGACGGTGGTGGAAATACTGAAGCAGCATGACATCGGCATCGAAGCCATCCGTCAGAAGTTTGAGGAATGCAGCTCGGCAGACACAGAGGCATCAGTGAGTGACGCGGTCGTCAACCTAGCCAGTGCTGCCCCCATTGCTGTGGCTATGGAAACCGTGGCCACCACCGAGGAGAGATGGCAGGATTTCATTAACTATTTGAAGGGCTTGAACCCTGACATGGGCAACACCATTTCAAGGTATAGTTTAAAACTTGGGTTTTTGTACAAAATGAAGAAAACAAAACAAAAAAAACAACAACCCGAAACCCCAGCCTGCATTCTCCTTTTGAAATTTGATTGGTAAAATAAGTATCATACAGCAACTCTTTTTTTTTTTAAAAAAAAAAAAGGTATTCACCATACCAAACATGAGCTGAAGACTGGACTGGGACATGTTCTATGTTATTGATGTTAACGGGACTATTTTATTTTCTATCATTAAAAGAATGTAATTATGTGCACTGGACTTTATTTCATGTACTATCTCTTCCAAAATTGTTTTTTTCTTGATTGGACTAAACTCAGATCAGCTCTGTTTTGGCACATGTTCTATGTTTCAAATAGTTTTACAGGATAGAACTGGTGATACTGGGTCCTTCTCAAATGATTTCACAGCATAAAACTGGGAATATTGGGGTCTGTTTTACAGTGGTTTGACAGGATAGAACTGGCGATATTTGGGTCTGTGTTATGGTTTGACAGGATAGAACTGGCGATAATGGTGTCTATGTTATGGTTTGACAGGATAGAACTGGCGATATTGGTGTCTTTGTTATGGTTTGACAGGATAGAACTGGCGATATTGGTGTCTATGTTATGGGATAGAACTGGCGATATTGGTGTCTATGTTATGGTTTGACAGGATAGAACTGGCGATATTGGTGTCTATGTTATGGGATAGAACTGGCGATATTGGTGTCTATGTTATGGTTTGACAGGATAGAACTGGCGATAATGGTGTCTGTTATGGTTTGACAGGATAGAACCGGCGATAATGGTGTCTGTGTTATTGTTTGACAGGATAGAACTGGCGATAATGGTGTCTATGTTATCGTTTGACAGGATAGAACTGGCGATATTGGTGTCTGTGTTATTGTTTGACAGGATAGAACTGGCGATATCAGGGTCTCTGTTATTGTTTGACAGGATAGAACTGGCGATATTGGTGTCTGTGTTATTGTTTGACAGGATAGAACTGGCGATATTGGTGTCTATGTTATGGTTTGACAGGATAGAACTGGCGATAATGGTGTCTATGTTATGGTTTGACAGGATAGAACTGGCGATATTGGTGTCTTTGTTATGGTTTGACAGGATAGAACTGGCGATATTGGTGTCTGTTATGGGATAGAACTGGCGATATTGGTGTCTATGTTATGGTTTGACAGGATAGAACTGGCGATATTGGTGTCTATGTTATGGTTTGACAGGATAGAACTGGCGATAATGGTGTCTGTGTTATGGTTTGACAGGATAGAACTGGCGATATTGGTGTCTATGTTATGGTTTGACAGGATAGAACTGGCGATATTGGTGTCTATGTTATGGTTTGACAGGATAGAACTGGCGATAATGGTGTCTGTTATGGTTTGACAGGATAGAACTGGCGATAATGGTGTCTGTGTTATTGTTTGACAGGATAGAACTGGCGATATTGGTGTCTATGTTATGGTTTGACAGGATAGAACTGGCGATATTGGTGTCTATGTTATTGTTTGACAGGATAGAACTGGCGATATTGGTGTCTGTTATGGTTTGACAGGATAGAACTGGCGATAATGGTGTCTGTTATGGTTTGACAGGATAGAACTGGCGATATTGGTGTCTGTGTTATTGTTTGACAGGATAGAACTGGCGATATTGGTGTCTATGTTATGGTTTGACAGGATAGAACTGGCGATATTGGTGTCTATGTTATGGTTTGACAGGATAGAACTGGCGATATTGGTGTCTGTGTTATTGTTTGACAGGATAGAACTGGCGATAATGGTGTCTGTGTTATTGTTTGACAGGATAGAACTGGCGATAATGGTGTCTTTGTTATGGTTTGACAGGATAGAACTGGCGATATTGGTGTCTGTGTTATTGTTTGACAGGATAGAACTGGCGATAATGGTGTCTGTGTTATTGTTTGACAGGATAGAACTGGCGATAATGGTGTCTGTGTTATGGTTTGACAGGATAGAACTGGCGATATCAGGGTCTGTTATTGTTTGACAGGATAGAACTGGCGATATCAGGGTCTGTTATTGTTTGACAGGATAGAACTGGCGATATCAGGGTCTGTTATTGTTTGACAGGATAGAACTGGCGATATCAGGGTCTGTTATTGTTTGACAGGATAGAACTGGCGATATCGGTGTCATATGTTATGGTTGACAGGATAGAACTGGCGATATCAGGGTCTCTGTTATTGTTTGACAGGATAGAACTGGCGATATCAGGGTCTCTGTTATTGTTGACAGGATAGAACTGGCGATATCAGGGTCTCTGTTATTGTTTGACAGGATAGAACTGATGATATCGGTGTCATATGTTATGGTTGACAGGATAGAACTGGCGATATTGGGGTCTCTGTTATGGTTGGACACACTGAGACATACGTATACAGCTGGAGGGAGTGCGGAAGCACCGCTGATGAGAAAAATCTTGTGGAAAGGAAGTTGCCGTTTGGCCATCTTGGGCTGCTGTCCCTGGCACAGAAACACATGTTCTGTATGCATCAACACGGTGTGCTGTTGTGTATTCAGCCGTACAAACAAGTTTTGCTTAATTGCAAATGACAAATACAATTAGAATGACTTTTCATAAGAGTATATTTTATTGTTCATCATTAATTTCTAACGTCAGCTTTCTTCGTAATATTCATAGCCTATAATTCAACTCTGTTGTCAGTTGTCTCTCTCAAGCTGCTCCTTTTTATGTGTATATGAATCACAAACTTTTGGTTGATTATCTAGCTAGCTGTCTGTCGACTGATTTGTTTCTTGATATCGGGGTCTATAACTGATGATGTACACGCTTAGTTTGATCACTTTACAA
>NC_134906.1:15927654-15970154 GCF_041734735.1 Babylonia areolata | reverse complement strand
CAGAAGACGTATGATGTGGCCTACCAGCGCTTCACCACTGTGGACCTGCCAGACATCTTGAAAGGAGTCATACCACAGGTGTGTATGGGGCTGGTGAATGTCAAAGCAGTGATGGGTGTTGGTAGGTGTTGATGCTGCTGTGCTGTTGTGTAGGTATGAATGATTGCAAAGTACAAATGGAGAAAGTCTGTATAACTGCAGGTTGTGATGTGAAATAAGACTCAGTTTGTAAGTGTCAACATTGCAAACTGTATGTTCATCTTTAGAGACTGTTAACTGGAAATGACAGTGGAGTTAATGGGAAAAACGAACTTAGCGAAGTACTTCAGATGATTTTTCTCAGCACTTTCATTTCAGAGAACCCTTTCAGGTCACATATCCAGTAATAATACACTGATTTTATTTTGTATTTCAATAAAAGCATGTGCACAGTTCAAAACAAATCATGTTGCTGATTGATATGATATAAGGATACTTATAGAGCGCCTAACCTTGGTCAGAGACCAAGCTCCAAGCGCTTTAGTCATTTGCACAACAGGCTGCCTGCTGCCCCGTCGGCCACAGAGCTGTTTCAGGGATGCTGTGGAGTTACTTCAGTCCATTTGTGTCAGTCTTTATATACAAGCAAGTGCATGCTTGTATGTGGGCTTGAAATTACATGTATGTGCATGTACACAAGAGGCATGCACTGTTTGTTTACTTGACCAATCACACTGAACTGAGTTTCATTTGTAAAAGGGATTCAAGGTTCAAGTTATAATAAATCATCTTGATGATGCAAAACACATTTTACCTTGGCCTCAGTGGACTCCATTAAATTGCAGAATTAAAAAAAAAATGAAATCAATGCTTCATTGAATATGAGATGACTGTATTTGGCACTTGATCTAACAGATAAAATATTGGGTTGTTAATTACAGTCTAAGTATTGTCACAGTACTCTGTACTGTAAGGTGTTGGTGATTGTGTGTACTGTAAGGTGTTGGTGATTGTGGTGTGTACTGTAAGGTGTTGGTGATTGTGTGTACTGTAAGGTGTTGGTGATTGTGGTATGTATTGTGTGGTGTTGGTGATTGTGTGTACTGTAAGGCGTTGGTGATTGTGGTATGTATTGTGTGGTGTTGGTGATTGTGTGTACTGTAAGGTGTTGGTGATTGTGTGTACTGTAAGGTGTTGGTGATTGTGTGTGCTGTAAGGTGTTGGTGATTGTGTGTACTGTAAGGTGTTGGTGATTGTGGTGTGTACTGTAAGGTGTTGGTGATTGTGTGTACTGTAAGGTGTTGGTGATTGTGGTGTGTACTGTAAGGTGTTGGTGATTGTGTGTACTGTAAGGTGTTGGTGATTGTGTGTACTGTAAGGTGTTGGTGATTGTGTGTGCTGTAAGGTGTTGGTGATTGTGTGTACTGTAAGGTGTTGGTGATTGTGTGTACTGTAAGGTGTTGGTGATTGTGGTGTGTACTGTAAGGTGTTGGTGATTGTGTGTACTGTAAGGTGTTGGTGATTGTGTGTACTGTAAGGTGTTGGTGATTGTGGTGTGTACTGTAAGGTGTTGGTGATTGTGTGTGCTGTAAGGTGTTGGTGATTGTGTGTACTGTAAGGTGTTGGTGATTGTGGTGTGTACTGTAAGGCGTTGGTGATTGTGGTGTGTACTGTAAGGTGTTGATGATTGTGGTGTGTACTGTAAGGTGTTGATGATTGTGGTGTGTACTGTAAGGTGTTGGCGATTGTGGTGTGTACTGTAAGGTGTTGGTGATTGTGGTGTGTACTGTAAGGTGTTGGTGATTGTGGTGTGTGCTGTAAGGTGTTGGTGATTGTGTGTACTGTAAGGTGTTGGTGATTGTGTGTACTGTAAGGTGTTGGTGATTGTGTGTACTGTAAGGTGTTGGTGATTGTGGTGTGTACTGTAAGGTGTTGGTGATTGTGGTGTGTACTGTAAGGTGTTGGTGATTGTGTGTACTGTAAGGTGTTGGTGATTGTGTGTACTGTAAGGTGTTGGTGATTGTGGTGTGTACTGTATGGTGATTGTGGTGTGTACTGTAAGGTGTTGGTGATTGTGGTGTGTACTGTAAGGTGTTGGTGATTGTGTGTACTGTGAGGTGTTGGTGATTGTGTGTACTGTAAGGTGTTGGTGATTGTGTGTACTGTAAGGTGTTGGTGATTGTGGTGTGTACTGTATGGTGATTGTGGTGTGTACTGTAAGGTGTTGGTGATTGTGGTGTGTACTGTAAGGTGTTGGTGATTGTGTGTACTGTAAGGTGTTGGTGATTGTGGTGTGTATTGTGTGGTGTTGGTGATTGTGTGTACTGTAAGGCGTTGGTGATTGTGTGTACTGTAAGGTGTTGGTGATTGTGGTGTGTACTGTAAGGTGTTGGTGATTGTGGTATGTATTGTGTGGTGTTGGTGATTGTGTGTACTGTAAGGTGTTGGTGATTGTGGTGTGTACTGTGTGGTGTTGGTGATTGTGGTGTGTACTGTAAGGCGTTGGTGATTGTGGTGTGTATTGTGTGGTGTTGGTGATTGTGTGTACTGTAAGGCGTTGGTGATTGTGGTGTGTACTGTAAGGTGTTGGTGATTGTGGTATGTATTGTGTGGTGTTGGTGATTGTGTGTACTGTAAGGCGTTGGTGATTGTGGTGTGTACTGTAAGGCGTTGGTGATTGTGTGTACTGTAAGGTGTTGATGATTGTGGTGTGTACTGTAAGGTGTTGGTGATTGTGGTGTGTACTGTAAGGTGTTGGTGATTGTGGTGTGTACTGTAAGGTGTTGGTGATTGTGGTATGTATTGTGTGGTGTTGGTGATTGTGTGTACTGTAAGGTGTTGGTGATTGTGTGTACTGTAAGGCGTTGGTGATTGTGTGTACTGTAAGGTGTTGGTGATTGTGGTATGTATTGTGTGGTGTTGGTGATTGTGTGTACTGTAAGGCGTTGGTGATTGTGTGTGCTGTAAGGTGTTGGTGATTGTGTGTACTGTAAGGTGTTGGTGATTGTGGTGTGTACTGTAAGGTGTTGGTGATTGTGGTATGTATTGTGTGGTGTTGGTGATTGTGTGTACTGTAAGGTGTTGGTGATTGTGTGTACTGTAAGGCGTTGGTGATTGTGTGTACTGTAAGGCGTTGGTGATTGTGTGTACTGTAAGGTGTTGGTGATTGTGGTATGTATTGTGTGGTGTTGGTGATTGTGTGTACTGTAAGGCGTTGGTGATTGTGTGTGCTGTAAGGTGTTGGTGATTGTGTGTACTGTAAGGTGTTGGTGATTGTGGTGTGTACTGTAAGGTGTTGGTGATTGTGGTATGTATTGTGTGGTGTTGGTGATTGTGTGTACTGTAAGGTGTTGGTGATTGTGTGTACTGTAAGGCGTTGGTGATTGTGTGTACTGTAAGGCGTTGGTGATTGTGTGTACTGTAAGGTGTTGGTGATTGTGGTATGTATTGTGTGGTGTTGGTGATTGTGTGTACTGTAAGGCGTTGGTGATTGTGTGTGCTGTAAGGTGTTGGTGATTGTGTGTACTGTAAGGTGTTGGTGATTGTGGTGTGTACTGTAAGGTGTTGGTGATTGTGGTGTGTATTGTGTGGTGTTGGTAATTGTGGTGTGAACTGTAAGGTGTTGGTGATTGTGGTGTGTACTGTAAGGTGTTGGTGATTGTGTGTACTGTGTGGTGTTGGTAATTGTGGTGTGAACTGTAAGGTGTTGGTGATTGTGGTGTGTACTGTAAGGTGTTGGTGATTGTGTGTACTGTAAGGTGTTGGTGATTGTGGTGTGTACTGTAAGGTGTTGGTGATTGTGTGTACTGTAAGGTGTTGGTGATTGTGTGTACTGTAAGGCGTTGGTGATTGTGGTGTGTACTGTATGGTGTTGGTAATTGTGGTGTGTGCTGTAAGGTGTTGGTGATTGTGGTGTGTACTGTAAGGTGTTGGTGATTGTGGTGTGTGCTGTAAGGCGTTGATGATTGTGGTGTGTACTGTAAGGTGTTGGTGATTGTGGTGTGTACTGTATGGTGTTGGTGATTGTGGTGTGTACTGTGAGGTGTTGGTGATTGTGGTGTGTACTGTAAGGTGTTTGTGATTGTGGTGTGTACTGTGTGGTGTTGATGATTGTGGTGTGTACTGAGGTGTTGATGATTGTGGTGTGTACTGTAAGGTGTTTGTGATTGTGATGTGTACTGTGTGGTGTTGATGATTGTGGTGTGTACTGTGAGGTGTTGATGATTGTGGTGTGTACTGTGTGGTGTTGATGATTGTGGTGTGTACTGTAACGTGTTGATGATTGTGATGTGTACTGTGTGGTGTTGATGATTGTGGTGTGTACTGAGGTGTTGATGATTGTGGTGTGTACTGTGTGGTGTTGATGATTGTGGTGTGTACTGTGAGGTGTTGGTGATTGTGGTGTGTACTATAAGGTGTTGATTGTGGTGTGTACTTTGTGGTGTTGATGATTGTGGTGTGTACTATAAGGTATTGATGATTGTGGTGTGTACTGTGTGGTGTTGGTGATTGTGGTGTGTACTGTGTGGTGTTGGTGATTGTGGTGTGTACTGTAAGGTGTTGGTGATTGTGGTGTGTACTGTGTGGTGTTGATGATTGTGGTGTGTACTGTGTGGTGTTGGTGATTGTGGTGTGTACTGTGTGGTGTTGATTGTGGTGTGTACTGTGTGGTGTTGATGATTGTGGTGTGTACTGTGTGGTGTTGATGATTGTGGTGTGTACTGTGAGGTGTTGATGATTGTGGTGTGTACTATAAGGTGTTGATGATTGTGGTGTGTACTGTAAGGTGTTGATGATTGTGGTGTGTACTATAAGGTATTGATGATTGTGGTGTGTACTGTGTGGTGTTGATGATTGTGGTGTGTACTGTGTGGTGTTGATGATTGTGGTGTGTACTGTGTGGTGTTGATTGTGGTGTGTACTTTGTGGTGTTGATTGTGGTGTGTACTGTAACGTGTTGATTGTGGTGTGTACTTTGTGGTGTTGATTGTGGTGTGTACTGTGTGGTGTTGATTGTGGTGTGTACTGTAAGATGTGGTTGTGTTCTGTGCGGTAACAGTGGGTGTTGTGTTGTCCAGAACATTGAAGAATTCAGGAAGGAGAGGTCGGTCACTGTGGTAGTGAAGGAGATCCGCACAGCAGAGCACATCAAGAAGTTTGAGCTGTTCATCGACCGCATCAAGGACAGCTCTGTGAGGGAAGGACCCGTCACTCTACTGGACCTGACGGCAAACCAGCTGCAGCTGCTCATCACCTGTATGTACAAAAAGGTGGAGGAACAGGATGTGATGACCAACCTGTGTCAGCTGTTTGTGGGAGACATTCTCATCAGTGAAGGGGAAGGTGGGCTGACGCTGTGTGTGTGTGTGTGTGTGTGATGTACTTTTTTTTTGAAAAACGGGAAAATGTAAGTGTGATAGTGTGTCACAAAAACAGTATGTACATACATGGGTTGCAGCTGTGTGTGTGTCTGATGCACTGGGTTTTTTTAAATCACTGGAAAACATAAGTAGTGTGAAAGTGATTTACCCTATTAACAGTAGATACACACATGGTTTACCATGCACATGAATGTATGTGGGTGTATTATTGTACACTGATTGACAGCGCCTTGTGATTGTATGATGACATGAGAATGAAACCCATCTGCACATGTATAGTTTTTTGTGGTGTAGATGTGGTTCCTGTTCTCCAGTTGAGTGAATCATGTCACTTTGTAACAAGTCGCTGTCATGTTTTCAGGCCGTCAGAAGAAAGAGGCACAAGCAGATGCTTATAGCAAAGCATACGAGATCCTCATTTCTACGCCAGTGGACACGCTCATTTCAGAGAGTCACCGCCTGAACAAGGAGGAGCTGCAGGGGGCTGACGTGCAAGATGTGGTCGTCAAAGGTGACTAGTCAACACTTGAGACTTGAACTAGCTGTGTGTGTGTGACAGATGCTTTATCCGAATGGTTAGTGTTGAGTTTCCTCAGTTTGATCCATGATTTTGGTGCACATGGTGGGTTAAGGTTGGAGATTTTTCTTATCTCCCAGGTCAACAAATGCGCCTTAACCACATTCATGTGTATATGTATGCAGAAGATCAAATTTGCACGTTAAAGATCCCATAGTCCATGTCAGCGTTCAGTGGGTTATGTAGACATGTCCAGCATGCACACCTCCTGAATTCGGAGTATGGCTGCCTACATGGTGGGGTAAAAAGTCATACAGGTAAAAACTCACTTGTACATACAGTTGAATGAGGGAGATCAGTCCATGAACACAGAAGTAGTTGTTTGGTTTCCCCCTCTTCCCGTTTGTTCAAACTACTTTGTACTTTACATTTCGCCAGTGATATGGCTGTGTTTAATCTTCACTTGATGTCAACACTGACTTTTTTTCCTTAAGGCATATTTTGTCTAGTCATTATTGAACACTGAAGCTGTCAGCTATACTGTCATGATTGATGCAGGCAGCATTGTATAGTAGATTTCCTCATGTTTCTTTGGTCCTTGCCTGGAGCATGCTGGTCACTTAACCCATTCAGTGCCAGAATTTTGTATAAAAGAAAGAAAAAGTGCTCTCTCCTTGCCAGAGAATTTTGAGGATTTAGGGGTAATAAATTGAAAACATTCTGGTAGAAAAACAAAAGTAGATGCAGAAGCAAAGTAAAGGTTTTTGTGAAGGAAAATGAATTTGGATTCTGAATCCAGGCCATTTTACCAATTATTTTGATTGTTAGTAACTAATCAGACATTTCAAAGTGATAATTTTTGTGCATCAAAAAAGAATCTATTTCCACCTCAACAGAATGACAACAAAGAGATAAGAAACAAAATATAGCTGAAAATAGCATGCTTATCATCAGATTATACCTGTACAAGAAAATAAAACAGGTTACATGTTTATGATAATCTATGTTTGTAGAAATGTAAATGAATATTTTTTATCATGAAAAGTGAACCCACTTTAGATGGGGAACTACTTTGATAGTATTCACTCTCTACTGGTTGCAGTTGAGCTGATAGTGTCTGCTGTGCATCTGGTTTGCCTCCTCTACAATGTTGCTCAACTGATCAGTGATAAAAAGTGTGAAAAAATGCAAACACTTGATTCCCATCCATTGTATGTCAGCCCTGGGTTTCATGAAAATTGTGGATTATTGGCTGTTGATTTGTTGCCAGTTGAACAGTGTGACAGACAGTTGAGTGATGTTCATGGCCACGCCTTGTTTCCTTGCCCTCTGTATGGTCTTCGACCTGTCTTCAAACTACTCTTCTCTCCTCCCCTTCTCAAAGTACGCAGAAGTACAGCACCATTAATATCCGCTCACCCCCTCAAAATGTCTGATTGGATTAATGGACTGGACATAGTGTTGAATATTGCTGTGAGTTTTATTGCTGTTGTCATCACCTTTGAGTTAACCCTTTCACTTTCGGAACTGTTTGTGATTTTTGCAAATAATCACCAACCTCTCAAAAAATAAATCACAAAAATTAAAATCATGCTGAAAAGTATGTAAAAGTATGTTTTCTCAAAGAAAAACGGATGGAGAATATAATTAACTTCAATGTTGACAGGATGGGATAACTTCCAATCAGGGGAAGATAACTTGGATTAAAAAAAATGCATAGAATATTTTGAAAGAAAAAGAAGAAAACTCAAGTTTATTTTATGGGTGGAAATTGTGCTAACATATTTGCAAATGTATCGGACACAACAGCCAAGTGCAATTATGTCGTTTTCTGCACTATCATGTTTTAGACATAAACACTACACAACTTCTCACTCACACACACACACCCTCCCTCCCAAACACCCACAAACACTATCACATAATATTACAAAACAAAAACAAACTGTAAACAATATTTTGGCTTGAAGTCTTCATCTGGTGGGTTTCATAGATGAAAATTCCTCCTAAAAAAAAAAATTGAGACAGGTACTTGTTTAGATCATGAAAGATCAAACAAAATTCTTCTCTCTCAACACTGAAGAGTCTTTGAGGTGCCACACAGAACTGTTCACCAAATTCCACCAGGTCTGTCAGTTGTGTCACATGAAATTATATTCACATAGAATGGAACATTTTACATATTTTGGAGCAATAGTGTTAAAAAACCCCAACCAGTTACCCAGGAACAGTTGAATTAAAATTGATCAAAGAGCAAATAGAATCTCTCTCCCCTCCCCCCCCCTCCCCTCCGCATCCTCCTCTCCCCCTGTCTCTCATATCCATCTTTACTTCTCATATACATCTTCATTGTCTTTAAAATGAAACTGTGATCCCACAGGACAAATCAAGAAGGAGGAATCGAACCTGCCACGCCTGAGACAGCAGTTCTTGAACGTGGAGGAGGCGCTGTCAGAGAAGGGGAGGGAGGGGATGGTGGTGGTGGAACACCAGGACTGGATCCACGACCGCAAGCGTCACGCTTTCTGCATCCTGCAGAACTCAGCCCTCATGAACGTCATGCTGCTCAAGTGGTGCACCGAAATAGAGACAGGCTTCTTCACGTGAGTTAAAAGATAGGGTCTTCACATGAGATAGAGCCAGTCTTCTTCACATGAGATAGAGCCAGGCTTCTTCACATGAGATAATGGTTTATTCATTTGAGATGGAGCAAGGTTTCTTCATGCGAGTAAGGGACAGGGTTCTTCACAGGAGTTAGACAGGCTTCTTCATGCCAATTAGAGACGGGCTTCGGCTTCTTCATTTGAGACGGGCTTCTACATTTAGAGACGGGCTTCTTAATGCGACTTAGAGATGGGCTTCTTCATTTAGAGACGGGTTTCTTCATTTAGAGACGGGCTTCTTCATGTGTATTAGAGATGGGCTTCTTCATGCGAATTAGAGACAGGCTTCTTCATGCGAATTAGAGACGGGCTTCTTCATGCCAATTAGAGACGGGCTTCTTCATGCCAATTAGAGACGGGCTTCTTCATGTGTATTAGAGATGGGCTTCTTCATGCGAATTAGAGACAGGCTTCTTCATGCGAATTAGAGACAGGCTTCTTCATGCCAATTAGAGACGGGCTTCTTCATGCCAATTAGAGACGGGCTTCTTCATGCCAATTAGATACGGGCTTCCTATTGTGCTGTGAAGGGACAAGGGGCACATAACCCCTTGACTGCTGCTCAGTATGCTGGTTAGTGAAAGGTTATCACCTCACTGAGATCAGACAAGCTTACAGGTCAGGATGACATTCATCATGCTTTGTGTGGACCTATTCCTCTTGGGACTGCATTACTTGTGATTGGCAATGTCAGTCACCCAACAAGAAGTAGGAATTGCACATCAGATCCATAGCCATGCTGATCTCATTTCACAAAGGTTCAGCAGTTAAGGGATTAAGTTGCTTGGGTGTTAAAACAGACTGAGTTAATTGGAAAGTTCTGATGTCAGCCAGCATTTTTATTGGACTTTGTTGGTGGTGCATTCAGAAAGTTTTATGACAGATGCAGATATAATGAACTGACCTTGATGTTTAGCTTCTGATGTGTTGACATTTGTGTAAAATAACATTTCTTGGTTTTATTGCTATGTTATTGTCATAAGTGAAAATTCCACAAGGCTGTATGTGAACAAAAACAAAGAATACATAATATGGTAGTTTCCCTTTGACCAAAGGTGTGCAGCTCAATGTATCACACTAGTGGTAAATGTGTTAAAGGGGTGGTGATAGGGGTGTAGGGGGAAGAAGGAAGAAGGGGTAGAGTAGGATAACAGGCAGAGGATAGGTGCACAATCCACTCTCTCCTCGTACCACAGCAGGGTCTTTTAGAAAGATGAATTGAGGTGTTTATTTCTCTAACTTTAAACAGCACACTTGGAACACACACAATATCAAAACCCAGGTTAAAATAATACCAAATCATATGCTAGACATCCTTGCATTGACGTAACAGAAACATCATTATGTTGTCTGGACAAGTAAACAACTCCACAGATAACCTTTCACCATTCTGACACTCAGTGTCTAGCTGTGCACTGTCTTCTCAAAGAGATCCATGTAAAGATGTAAAACAAGCTTCCTTTAGCTTACCATCAACAATCAGTGACATAATGTGCACCAAATATATGACTGACAAATACTAACTCCCAGTGTTAAACGCCTGTCAAACCACCATAGAATAATAGCTGTCGCACCAAGTATGAGTCAGACAATTACAAACTCCCAGTGTTTTAACTCCTGTTAAATCACCATACAATAATAGCTGCTGCACCAAATATATGGCAGACAATTACAAACTCCCAATGTTTAACTCCAGTTAAATCACCATACAGTAATAGCTGTTTCCAATAAGACTGAACAAATCTGTACTTTGTCTCTGCAAAGTATCTCACTGGTAAAATTATTACATGGGAATCATACAGTTACCAAGTAATTTGGCAAAAGTATAGCAACCTGTGTGCACCAACATAGGACTGCCTCTCAGTGGTCTCAAACAGCTATGTGTTACCCCACTGGCATATAACACATGACTACAGCACATGGTAATCACAACTACCAAGTCACACATGTCCCCCATGTTGCATTATCACCCATGTGCACACACATGGAAAAGCATGAACATACAGTTAGCCTGTAGATTTGTTCACCTTGAATATAACCATCACCACCTAACATATGACACACACCTGATATGTTACTGAACATTATCATTTATGTAAGCCAAGATACACCATGTAAACCCAAACATGATATCCAAGCATCATACCATAATACCAAACTGTAGCAAACAGGAAAGGGAGGGGGGTGGATACCCAAATACCCCAAACCAGTACTGCATTTAGACGTGTTGGCTACATAGGTCACTTTTCCTTCAGTCACTAGCCTCAAATACAATTAAGCCACACACACACTGGCTAAACTCTCTCACAAGTCATGGTATCTGCATCAACACATTCCAGTTACATTAACTGTGAAATACCACATCAGCTAAAAAGGGTCTCTCAATGCTCTTGTGACACAACATCACAATTCTACAAACTCCAAACTGTTTCTAACAGCCAGAAAGTAAATTGCCAACAAAGCAAATTACCAGTACAAGCATTACTCACAGCCCCCACGTTTCAGGGTTCACTTTATATTCATGTAGCAGAACACAGTCCCACTGAACCAGTGTGTTAGTCACAGAATCCAAATATACCATCAATCAAGCATTCAACTAAGTCCGAAAAATAGATGCTAGTTTGACACTCACAGCCCTCATGGTACTGTCTTGTCAAACTATCTTCTGACCCAGAGCATTCCCAACTGATTGAAGTTAACACACCAGTCTGGAACCAACAGTGCTAGACTTGCAAATTCAGCACTTTTCTCATGGAACCAGGCACTGCCAAGGAGAATGGGACAGGAGGGGGGAGGGTGATGAAAAGAGGAAGGGAAGGAGGAGGAAAGATCGACCAGCCCTGATTCTGTTCTAAACAGCTCATGATAAACACACCATACCATGCTCCTCACTGACCACTGAGGCAGATGCCATCCTGCCAGAGATCAACATGGGGCGTAAGGGGGTGGGAGGTATGGGGGGGAGTGGGGGGGAATGGGGTTGAGGGTGATGGAAGTGGAAGGGAAAAGGGCAGGGGGGTGTATAGGAAGAGAATGGTCAGAGGAGATACCATCTTTACTTGGTATTTCTTGATAACTTGCTCCCTCTGTACTTGGCCAAGGGAAGGGGGGGAAAGGGAGAGAGGGTATGGGGAGGGGTGTTGGTGGGGATAGATGCCATGGAAGGGGGGTGGGGGGAGAAGAGTAGGGAGGTAGGAAGGAGTCCATCAGTGAGCAGTGTGTCTGAGAAAATCCCATGCTTCCACCATAGGCGCCTGACACTCTATAACAAATGTATCTCTAAAGTTGTCAAAATTTTAATGTATCATGTGAAACAAGTTGGTAGACATGGCTGAAGGGATGTGAACATATTGCCATGAAACAATGCTTGGTTCTAAGTTAGACTGTGCAGTGTTTGTTGCCCTGAGCTAGATGTCACTTCATGTTTTTACTGTAATGTCAGCAGTGTTGATACCCCTGTTCCCCTGCAGGGTTTGCTTTTCTGGTCACACAGAGCTGCAGGTTGACAACAGAGCCCATTATAACTGACAGTTGGCAGCTAGTATAATGAACAACCAAGTAGCAATCACTCAAGGTCAGGTCTTTTGCTCGTTTCGATCTGTGCATTGGCAGCCAGGTTTAAGGTTGTTTTATATATTATACAGTAAGAATGATTGTGATGATTGTATGTTCATTTTGATGGTTGGGTGGTTTGGTCCTGTCCAGATGTCGGGTGCAGTTACAAGGGGAGGAAGTGGGGATGGCGAAGTCTCACTCCCGACAACAGGCCAGAAACCTGGCCTCAGCTGATGCTCTGTTCAAAATGTACGAGACGCAACCAGTTATCCGGGTGAGTAGACAGGGACAAGAGATACGTATGTACATGGTGGAAATCTTCATTGTGTGGGTACATGAGAGAGAGAGAAACAGGAACACAGTTGACTAAAAGGCTGCAAGCCTGTATACGAGGGGTTCATGTATGAGGAAATAACCAAACAGGATAAAGTGAAATAGAGATTGCAGAGAGAGGATGTTTGTGTAAAACTGCTTTACAGATGGGTTTGTTTTTTTTAAAAGGAGGGGAGATAATGAAAAGGTACTGTTTCCACCACTGGTTAATTGCTGCCTAGTTTTCAGTCTAAACATGCTGTGTGTGGTTCAAGGAAGAAACCCGACACAAAAAAATTATTTGTATTACTTTTGGTCATAACAGCTTTCTCTGTGAAATTCATAGGCAGAGCATGTCATCACATTGCCTCACCTCACCTGGTACCTTTCTTTTTTTCTGTCTGCAGGTGAATTTGAATATCAAAGTGGGATTTTCTACAGAATTTTGCCAGGGACATCCCTTTTGTTGCTTTGGAATCTTTTGTGTGCACGAAGTGCTTGCTGTACTCAGGATCTTGGTTTATAAACTCATCTGAATGACTAGCACTCATACCACCACTCAAGGTATAGTTGAAGGGAGAGTAAAAATCATGGTTCATGTTTGGGAATCAAACCTGTGGATACTACTCCCCAGTCTGGTTCATTACCACCATGAAACACTGTGTGACAGATCATCAGCTGTGACCAGTCAGGTTCATTACCACCATGAAACACTGTGTGACAGATCATCAGCTGTGACCAGTCAGGTTCATTACCACCATGAAACACTGTGACAGATCATCAGCTGTGACCAGTCAGGTTCATTACCACCATGAAACACTGTGTGACAGATCATCAGCTGTGACCAGTCAGGTTCATTACCACCATGAAACACTGTGTGACAGATCATCAGCTGTGACAAGTCAGGTTCATTACCACCATGAAACACTGTGATAGATCATCAGCTGTGACCAGTCAGGTTCATTACCACCATGAAACACTGTGTGACAGATCATCAGCTGTGACCAGTCAGGTTCATTACCACCATGAAACACTGTGTGACAGATCATCAGCTGTGACCAGTCAGGTTCATTACCACCATGAAACACTGTGTGACAGATCATCAGCTGTGACCAGTCAGGTTCATTACCACCATGAAACACTGTGTGACAGATCATCAGCTGTGACCAGTCAGGTTCATTACCACCATGAAACACTGTGTGACAGATCATCAGCTGTGACCAGTCAGGTTCATTACCACCATGAAACACTGTGTGACAGATCACCAGCTGTGACCAGTCAGGTTCATTACCACCATGAAACACTGTGTGACAGATCACCAGCTGTGACCAGTCAGGTTCATTACCACCATGAAACACTGTGTGACAGATCACCAGCTGTGACCAGTCAGGTTCATTACCACCATGAAACACTGTGTGACAGATCACCAGCTGTGACCAGTCAGGTTCATTACCACCATGAAACACTGACTGTGTGACAGATCATCAGCTGTGACCAGTCAGGTTCATTACCACCATGAAACACTGTGACAGATCATCAGCTGTGACCAGTCAGGTTCATTACCACCATGAAACACTGTGTGACAGATCATCAGCTGTGACCAGTCAGGTTCATTACCACCATGAAACACTGTGACAGATCATCAGCTGTGACCAGTCAGGTTCATTACCACCATGAAACACTGACTGTGTGACAGATCATCAGCTGTGACCAGTCAGGTTCATTACCACCATGAAACACTGTGTGACAGATCATCAGCTGTGACCAGTCAGGCTGCTGGGTGACTCAGGACCAGCTGGTGGAGAGGATGAAGCAGATGGAGGAGGAGGAGTTCAGAGAGGTTGATGAGGAGTGGAACAACTTCCTGACCAGACAGACTGCCAGGACTGACGCCAGCGAGTCGTCAGGGGACAACATTGACCTCTCCGAGCAACAAAAAGAGGAGGGAAAGGTAACCAAAATAAATAACTTGTATATGACCTACTATGGCTTGGTATATGTGATGCTATACTGTGATGTCTTTGGTACGAAAATAAATGTATTTGAAAATAAGAAAATGAAAATAAGGGGAAAAAGGAAAAAAATACTCAAGAATGACTGTTTTTTTTATACTACATGACAGCATATCTTCATACCACATGACCGCGTATCTTCATGCTACATGACCGCGTATCTTCATGCTACATGACGATCTTCATCTGGAACCCAGTGCACCAGCTACCTTGTGTCTGTGCAGTGCACAACAGGTGCACCTCAGCGTATACAGTGTAGTCCACTTTTGATAGATTGTACATTAATTTAGTCAGGTAAATGTGAGGCATATTCAAACCATCAGTAAATTACTAGTTGATCAACAAATGACAGTGTGATGGCTAATGGTTATAACGCTGGGTTCTCATCTGAGTATCCTGAGTTCAATCCCCAGTTTTGGTGCACCTAAGTCCTTGTAGGTTGAGGGTGGAGATTTTTTTCCAATCTTAAAGGTATGTGCAGGCATGCCCAGTGTCTCAATTCATTCTACCCCATGCATGCACCTAGTTTCCTCTCCCTGCCCAGCTGTGCAGCCAGGTGTGCATGTGAACACAGTGATCACTCCTGAACTACTAACTGGATTGCTTTTAGATTTCAAAATGTTAGTGTCATGCACATAAACTACTTGTCTATGTTTTTGTTGTTATTGAGACAAAAATTGTTTTTGAGAGATATATAACAAAATTGTAAACAAACAACACATGCAGTTCAAGTTTGATCTGCTGGTAGATGTTGACGCAATAGCTTTGTCTTCACTTCCACTGTCAGTCACTCTGCTCGCAAATACCAGCATGAACAGAGTTATCATCGCTGTGGTACTTCATGTGGTGTGTCCATCGAGATCGATGATGACCATCGTTGTCATCCAGCTGGGGATTGGGGGGAGGGTGGTGGTGGGGTGGGGGGGAGGATGCTCATGAATCTATCTGTGAATGCGCAGATGGCTGAATAGTCCAATCTGCGCACGAAATGTTCGCTGACAGTTGGGGCAGACAAAGATAGGCATATCATTGTCAGGGAGCTTGTTTGCCCGTGACTTTCTGGCCTGCCTCTTCTGAACAGCTCCAGCAGTCCTGTTGGCCTCGCACAACTTGGTGCCTTTGTGCACAGCAGCGCGCCATTTGTCACGGTCCACTGCAGATTCCTCCCAGGAGTCAGGGTTGATATCAAACGCTTTCAGAGAGACTTTCAGAGTATCTCTGAAGCGCTTCTTCTGACCTCCGTGTGATCTCTTCCCTTGTTGCAGCTCACCATAGAAGAGTCTTTTGGGCAGCCGATGGTCTGGCATGCGCGCCACGTGTCCAGCCCAGCGAAGCTGGGACTGCATCAGGATGGTGAAGATGCTGGGAAGGGTGGCTTTTGCGAGCACCTCTGTGTCTGGGGTCCTGTCTTGCCACTTGATGTTCAGTAGCTTCCTGAGGCATGTTGTGTGGAAGTGGTTCAGCTTCTTGGCATGTCGTTGGTACACTGTCCAAGTTTCGCAGGCGTACAGTAGAGTGGGGAGAACTACTGCTCTGTAGATCTTTAGCTTGGTCTCAAGACTAATGCCTCTTCTGTTCCAGACATTTGCACTGAGTCTGCCAAAAGTTGCGCTTGCTCTTGCAATCCTGACGTTCACTTCATCGTCGATGGTCGCATTTCGTGACAGTGTGCTGCCAAGGTATGTGAACCGCTCCACCGCACTAAGTCTCTGACCGTTGACTGTAATGTTGGGCTCAACGTAGGGTTTCCCTGGGACTGGCTGATGGAGAACTTCAGTTTTCCTCGTGCTGATGGTAAGGCCGAAGTTCCTGCTGGCAGTGGCAAACTTGTCGACGCTGAGTTGCATGTCAGCTTCAGATCCAGCGTTGAGGGCACAATCATCAGCAAACAAAAAGTCTCTGATGATGTCTGTCATGACCTTCGTTTTTGCTTGAAGCCTTCTGAGGTTAAACAACTTGCCATCAGAGTTATCAGAGTTATCATCGCTGTGGTACTTCATAACCCACTCTTGAACCCTGTGGGATGATTGTTCAGCTGAACGACGTTGTGGGCGTTCATCCATGATTGAAAGTCGATCGATTTGCTAAAATCCAGTGCAGACGAAAATAGTGCCAACATGGCATGTAAGCAAACCATTTGAGAATGTTTGTCACTAAACTGAATAAATACTGGAAATAGCTGAATCAGAATGTACCATTCTTGGTTGGTGCTCTATTACAAGTATACTTGTGAACGGTCAGATATAAATTGCTCGACATTATGAATATACTTGTAAAAGGGTTAGAATGAGTAAACTCCTTTCTTGTGTAAAAACATGCAGAAGATCAAATATGCACATTAAAGATCCTGTAATCCATGTCAACATTCGGTAGGTAATGGAAATGAGAACATTCTCAGCATGCACATCACCAAAATGGAGGATGGCTGTGAACTCGACTGGTCTTAGTTCTTGGAAAGAAATCATTTTGTTCTGGTTCAAGATCATCACTCTGATCATTCAGCTCTCGCATTTGGTGTTTCACAAGGTTCTGTGTTTGGCCCTGTTTATCATGTACACTTCTCCTCTGAGTTAAATCCACCAGGTCACACATGAAATATTTGCCAATGACATGCAGCTACTACAATCTGCTGATCCTGCTGACTGTCCTTTGCTCTCATCTTCACAGGATTGTTTTTCTGACATTAAGAATTGGATGTCAAACAACAAGCTTAAATTGTGATAAAACTGAAGCCATCCGTTTCTTTAAAAAGTCTCACCCCACTTCCCTTTTAGGTCCTATTCCTCCACTGCAGTTGACTGATTGCAAATTGGTGTTTTCTGACTGTCTGTGACCTTGGCATTCTTGACAGCAATCTTTCCCTGAAACATGTTGCAAAACCTTGCCAACTGACCTGCATCGAGCTCAAATGTATCTATTCAATTCATTCATTTCTTACAGAAGCAACCAAGACTCTTGTCTCTTCTTACGTCCTTTTTCGTCTCAACTATTGCAACTCTGTTTTTATTGGCTGTCCACAATCTGTTATTCATCCTCTTCAACACATTCGACCTCTGATGCTAGGCTAATATATAAATCTAGAAATCAACATTGCACTCCTCCACTTTATAAATTGCACTGGCTTACAACTGAACAAAGAATGAAATACAAGTACTCCTGTCTCTGCTTCAGAGTTATCACAGGCTCTGCTCCTCAGTGTCTATCTGAACTTTGCCACATGTATTTATATACACATTCCCTCCAGGACTCTTTGGTCATCTGCTGACATCAGGCTCTTTCAGCATCCTAATTTAGCATGGCTAATGAGCCTTTTTCTCAGCAGCTAAGCTCTGAAACTATATCATACTCTCTACAACACAAGTCCCTTGAGTCTTTCATGTCAGGCCTGAAAACATCTCTTTACCCATTACTACGATTAAGGCCCATCCCTCCCACCATTTAAGAATGTGCTTTTTCCATCCAGACTGATTACTTGATCTTGATTATGTTCATATGAGGATTGAGTAAGGGAGAGGGTGTGTGTGTGATATTTTTGTTAGACACCATACCGTATTGTTTCTTTGGTATTACTTTTTGCTGTTAATATCAAGTCAAGATTTTATTTCATGATGGTAAATTGAATAAGCAGCATTTGCTTTTTTACATTATCAGTATCAGTAACTCAAGGAGGCGTCACCGCGTTCAGTCAAATCCATATACACTACACCACATCTGCCAAGCAGATGCCTGACCAGCAGCATAACCCAAGACACTTAGTCAGGCCTTGAGAAGAAAAAAAAAATGTAAATAACCACAAAAAAAAAAAAAAAAAAAAATCAAATCAAATCAATCAATAAATAAAAATAATAATAAAAATTAAAAAATAATAGATAAATACATAAAAATACTACTACTACTAATATTTAAAAGGCGCAAAATCTTAAGTCAACTCTAGGCGCGCGCGCGCGCACACACACACACACACACACACACACACACACAGAGCAAATAAATGTAAAATATGCAGACACACGTTCACACATACACGCACGCACACATGCATAGTAGATATGCAACAAACATGCAGTTTCACAGATATGAAAGCACGATCAAATACACATAAACATACATGAGCACCAACACACACACACACATTACCCTGCACACACCCCCCACCCCTCCACACACTCATTTCTAGGCTACACATCACAGCTTCACACAGACACACACACACACACACACACACACACACTCACACGCACACACATGCACGTGCACAGAGCTCTCCTGACACATGTGTACACTTACACCCTCGCACACGCACACAGACACACAGACACACAGACACACATACACACACATACACACACGCAAAGAGGCTGCCACTGATTGGCTGCAAGAGGGATGGGAAAAGATCTCTGATGCCAAGAATGTGGCATCTAGGTGTTGCTCAGTATATTGTATTTGGAAAAGCCCACAGAGACTGTTCCGTTTTGAAGTAATTTGCGCAGTGTTGGTTTGGAAATGATGGCGATATTCGTTTGATTTGCAAAGCATCGTGCTCTACCTTTCATGCTAGACTTACGGCTGCTCCCTCTCTCTACCTTTATTTCTTTGAGGCGATCGATGGTGTGATGGCCTTGTACCTGTTCTTTTTGGTATTCTTAGACTTTTCTGAGGATTTCCGATTTTCCTAGATGTAGCCCACTCGTTGTTGTTGCATTACCAGCAAGTCAGTCAGCTCGGTGATTTCCCTTAACGCCTGCATGTCCCGGGCAGTATGACCATGTAAGTTTTTTAATCTGAAAGTTGCGCATTGCCTTATGCCACTCTGGGCTTCTCAATCTGCTTTCAATTTTCTGTATGAGGTTCATTGAGTCCGTTAGAATCATGGCATGTTGGTTTCCGGGCATATGGATAGATGATAGCCACAGGAGGGCATGTGTCACAGCTTCAACTTCCATCATTAGGCTAGAGGTTGTGACTTTGTAGGCAGCATTCTCTTCCCTAAGTTCTCTTCCCAAAGTGTTTTTCCATTTTGTTTCGCAGTGAATCCCCAACCGGACTGGCCTTTGGTGACTGAGCCATCTGTTTATATGATGATGCCCTCTTCTTTACTGTTTTCTTCTATGAGTAGCTTCACTTCTGCATCAGTTTTGCCCTCCGGCCATTCCTGACAATGTCTTCCTGGAGTGGGTGAAATGGCTGTGTTGAATAGATGATTGAGGTTTTTGGGGTTTTCCTCCCATTTTGTTTTTTTCAGGTCTTGTAGTCGGCATACTAGCTGGATTGTCTTCTGCTTGCCCCATCCATGATCTTCATCGTCCTAGATGGCTGCCTTCTGGTTCTTTGACTGTGTCATGCAGTGGGTTTTGAGGGTTTTCTAATGCTCTGAAGTAGGTCTTGACCTGTTCTAACTTCTTTCTGGCCTGCACTGAAGGAAGGTCAAGCAGGTATCGCATGGTTTCCGTAGGCGTGTCTTTTGTTGTTCCAAGGATCAGCCTCATAGCTTCATTTTGAACTCTTTCTAATTTTAGGAGGCTGCTTTGAGATGGTGTTGTTAGCCCAAGTGCGCAGTTGATCACACTGAGGACGAGTGATTGGTATAGCAGGAAGAGGTGGCGTTGTTCAATACCTTTGGTTGCCATTCCTTTTAAGACTGAAAGACTCTTTTTGCATTTGAGAACAGTATTTTCCATATGTTTTCTGAAGGTCCACATCCTGTCGAACTGTATTCCTAGGTGGCATAGGCATTGGTTTTCTCGATTTGAATTCTGTCGAATGACACAGGTGGTGGTGATTTGCTTTCGCTGGAAGAAGGGCTTTTGATGGAAGATCCTGTGTTTTTGCACCGTTGAGCAATATTGTTTAGTTGTTTCTGGACGGCTTTAGTTCTTTCCTGAGCATCTTTCGAAGTTTTGAAGACCAGGCCATCATCTGCAAGAGTAAGCACCCAAGCTATTCCATTGTTTAAGTCTACAAGGCCCTTCGTGTAGACGTTGTAGAGGACAGGAGAGAGTGGAGACCCTTGTTGCAGTCCCATGGATAGTTTAGAAGGTGCAGACATCCAATCTCCGAGGCGTAGGATGACGGTTCTTTCCTGAAGCGCTGCTGCTATCCATCTTGTCAGTGTCAAACTTACTCCATACCATAGTAGCAGCTCCATGAGGTGCGCAAACTGGACTTTATTGTAGGCATCTTCAAGGTCGATTGCTACTGCTATTGTTTCTTTTCTTTGAAGTCCTTCATATACCTCATGCGAAAGCAGCCGCATTTTCCCATGTGGACTTACCTGTTCTGTAACCACCTTGATTTGAAGGGAGAATGTGCTTGTGTTCAAGATCCTTGCAAGTTTCCTGGCTATTATGTGTTCCATGAGCTTTCCAGCAATGTTTTGCAAGGTTAGGATTCGGTAACCGCTTACCTGATGATTGTCCTTTCCTGGTTTTGGTATGGGTTTTAAGAAACTGTGTCCAGTCCTCCGGCACATGTCCATTGTGGAAACTGTTTTGATAACGATTGAAAAGTTTGCTTCCGTCTTCTTCCAATAGCTCCTTGATGTCCGAGTAGCGAACTTTGTCTGGGCCAGGAGCCATTAAGTCATTAATGAAAAAAAAATAGAAAAAATATTGGAGGGAGAGAGGGAGAGAGAGAGAGGGAGGATACAAGCAGATGTAAAGGAACAACAAAAATGCATATGCAAGAACAGTGTGGTAATGACACATTCACACACACACACACACACACGAGCATAAATGCTTGAGCACAAATACACCACGCCCATCCCATCCACATACATATATTCCCTCAAATAAATACTAAATCCTTGCCAACACAAGTGTATGCAAAACATTTCACAATTAATGAAAATAGTATTAGAATAATAGATCAAAACTTTTGTTACTGTTAATCATTTTCAATGAGGTGATTCTTCAGATTTTTTTCTGAAACACGTTTTTTTCATGATAGGTTTTAGAGTGAGTGGAAGATTATTCTATAAATTTCCACCAGAATACAGAAAAAGGTGTCTGCAATCTTTTTTGGAGCATTTCCATACATAACATTATGCATGCAAACAGTATTGTTGAAGAACAGCCTGTTGTGGTGTTTATAGTCCATAGGGGTCAGGGAGCTCAGTTTAACAATGCTACTTTCAGTGCTCTTTCACACATACAGTGAATAAATGTTATGTTTGTGATGCTATAGCTGTCCCATAAAGTTGATGCATAAATTACTGGCAGAAGGTGCACAGAAAAAAGAGCTTTCATGAATGGACATTGAGAATCTTTTGAATTTTGGCTTGCTGAAGTATTTTATTTGAGAAGCATTTACCTCCTCCGTTCGTGGGCTGCAACTCCCTCGTTCACTCAAATGTACATGACTGGGCTTTTACATGTATACCATTTTTACCCCGCCATGTATAAGGCAGCCATACTTCGTTTTTTGGGGGGTGCATGCTGACAATGTTCTTGTTTCCATAATCCATGCTGACATGGATT
Organism: Babylonia areolata; assembly: GCF_041734735.1. Classification (NCBI taxonomy): domain Eukaryota; kingdom Metazoa; phylum Mollusca; class Gastropoda; order Neogastropoda; family Buccinidae; genus Babylonia; species Babylonia areolata. The sequence goes on along the minus strand of NC_134906.1, from coordinate 15,948,257 downwards.
CCAGGATCTTTAACGTGTATATTTGATCTTCTGCTTGCATACACACATGAATGGGGTGCAGGCACAAGAAGGTCTGCACATATGTTGACCTGGGAGATTGGAAAAATCTCCACCCTTTATCCACCAGGTGCCGTTACAAAGATTCGAACTTGGGACCCTCAGATTGAAAGTCCCAATGCTTTAACCACTCAGCTACTGCGCCAGTCAAATGTTAACAAAGTACTTCGTATCATCAGTCCAAGATCTTTGTCAATTATGACACCCTGAATTTTATGTGAATCTGCCTCTTCAATTCTGTTGATGCCTAGGAATGATGGTTTGAAGTTGTTTCATTCTTTGTCTTTTTTGTCTTGCACATATATACATGTACTTTGTTTTCTTAGCATTTAAGGACATGTGATTTAATGGTGTCAGATCATTAAGTTTTCTTATATCATCTTGAATTTCATCAGTTAGTTTACAGGCATCTGAATTGCTTGAATGTATGGATGTGTCATCTGTAAACATTTCACATTTATATTTCATAGAACAAGGTAAGTCATTAACGTAAGTGGAGAATAAAATTGGCCCAAAGATGATCCCTGTGGTACTCCATGTTTAATAGATGTAAAATTTGGGGTTTGATTACTGTTACTGTTTCCTGCCAGAAAGAAAAGACTGTATAGGGTGAGTATACTGTGGTAATTTATAGGCTTCTAATTTATGTAGTAACAAGGAGTGATTTACAACATCAAAAGCTTTTTCAAAATGTATAAAGAGGAGACCTGTGAATCTGTTTTCATTTATGTAATGTAGAAGACTGTCAGTGAGTTGTATGAGGGCTGTATAACAAGACTGATTTTTACTGAATCCAGACCGGCCATCATGGGTCAGGTCATTGTCAAAGAGATACAAATATCAAGTTTTGCAAGTGTTTTTCAATGGGTTTTGACAGAGCAGACAGAAATTGGTCTATAGTTAGATGGATCAGAAGAATCACCTATTTAGTTCGGTGCAATGACTCTAGCCTGCTTGAATTTTGAACGAAAACATTTATTGATACACAAATTATAAAGATATGTCAGTATCAACAATAACAGGGGAAGGATGCTTTTAATATCCATCCATCTAACCCGTCCAAATCACATGTGCCAGATTGTTTTAGTTGTGAGATTGTTTTAGTTGTGATAGACTTTGACTTGCATCCAAGACAGTCATTGGTTGAAGACTAATGGAACATGAACATAGATAAATGGAACATGAATTTTCTTGGAATCAGCTGTTTTAACTGTTTTCAACTGTTTTAAAATACAGAGGTCATTTTCACTGGTCCTACCATTCAATATAATGGTTTTCAGCAGTGGTTACAAAGTGATTAAGTGATCTGCTGTTACATCAGTGATGATTTGACATTTTGACATGTTTATTATTCTACTTGTTAATGGCTTTCCAAATTAACAAGAATCTTTTGTATTAACATTTCTGAAAATAATTACATTTGGAGTTAAGTTTCACAGCATTTACATTATTTCTTTGTTTCTGAACTTGTTCATTGGATCCATAGATTTTCAAATTATCTCTTTGATGTATTTCAATGTAATTTCTTTTGTTATCCATGGTGGTTTTGTTTCTTGTCTTACTCTTTTTTTTTCTTTTTTTTTTTTAATAAATGGTGCATGTTTGTTACATACAGAAGAGAATGTATTTATCCAAAATTTGACAGCTTGATCAGGATCTCTTGACTGATATAATCTAAAGGTGTGTTTGCTAAATCAGAGAGAAAATCATCTTTAAAATTCTTAAAATTCCAATATAATATACCTTAGGAATTTTAACACAATTTTTAGACCAGGTGAGACAGACTGTTAAAATATCACTGCTGCCACAAGGTGGAACACATACACCCACAATGTGTTTTGTGGTTGCGTGATCTATTAAAGTATTTGTGTTTTCAGTTCAAAGCCGTGCCTGGAGTTGTTTTGATACCACTTTGAAATCACTTAGAATGATAGTTTCATAATTCAACATCACCTTATCTATTACAGAACTAAATCTATCCTCACATTCTACATTTTCTGATGGATTTCTGTACACAAACCCTACTATGAGTATTACCATTTTGATTTCAACCCAAACTGATTTGACATCATAAACCTCAAGACTGTTTATTCTCTTACATTTTAATCATGATGCAAAATACAAAAGTATTGGAAAAGCGTTGCAAGGCTGTATTTAAATTGTCATTATTATTATTACTGCTACTACTACATGGCAGTGGAAAAATGGTCATACACATAGAAGCCCACTAGTACACATGAGTGAAGGTGGGAGTTGCAGCCCACCCACGCAGATCTGCACATGTCGCAATTCCAGTTACACACACTTGTCATACTTGCATCACTCCTCCACACCTCTCTTCAAGTCACTTGACTGTCATCAGTTGGTTGTACACATCAACAGCATCCTCACTTCACTTTCATTGCCACATTTAGGCAAGGCAAGGAAAGAAGTTTATTTCATTTGCCCCCTGGGGTTATTGAAACAATATACACATACATACTTTGCACACACCATATAAACAAAAAAAGTAAAAAAACAAACCAAAAAGCTAATTCTAGCAAACAAGCAAGTGCAAATCAAGCCAATTTTCCTGAGTAGTTCAACAGATAATGCAAACAAGCTTATGCAAATCATCAGAATATGTCGATTTTCCATAGTACTTGACTACTTTTCCCTGTCAGTAGAGATGTTCTGTCAGAAAGAAATATGTTTGGAAGAGAAAGGATTTCAATTTTAACAGTTCTTTTTTTCAGAAAACAGTAAGAATTTTATATGGTTTGGGCAGGTTCTACAGAATGTAGACATACATTTATGTCTGTTGTCAAAAAAAAAAAAAAAAAAAAAAAAAAAAAAAGGCACAGAAACAATCAGTGAAACTCATAAGCAATATCATTTGTGGAACATTTTTCATAGAACCTTTCATTTCTGGATAAATTGTCAAAACACAAGCAGTGAATTATTGGTTGTTCTAAACTTAATTCATTTACACAGTTAATTGGTAACACTGTAAAATAAATATTTTGACCAAAATTGGCTTTAAACATTTTTAATGTACAAAGTTGCATTATCTACATGTCCATACCAATATTGCAAAAACTGATCTTTTAAACAACGCTTAACTTTCTCTTTAAACCATGTAGGGTGGAAAACAGAACTTTGTCCAGAAACTATAAATCTAATTTCATTCAAGAGGGTTTGAATACTTTTCAGGTATTTGTTCTGATGTAGGTTGGTGATGTATAAATTGAAAAGACAAAAGAAAAGACATTTGCATAGAATCAAAGATATCTTTGAAGTACCCTGGTTTGTAACAAGATTAAACCAGAATACTAGCATTCTTGTTTTTACAGAGATAGACACAAGGAAACTTACCAGTTTCACCAAATACCATAAAAGATGGGGTGGATTGTCTAAGTTTAACTAGTTTGTAAAATTTCAATTGCAATTTTACATCAGATATATCAAACCCCCAAATTTCACAACCATATGTAAGTACAGGGAAAACTCTTTGTGGTCAAGTAATTCAGTGGTTAGATCTATAGGGAGCTTTTGTTGGTTACTTCTCCTTAGAAGTGAAAAAGACTGCTCTCAAAGCATGGTTGTAAAAATCACTCATGCCAACATGCATTCTGTTATTGTAATTTAGCTTCAGTCCCAAGTACTGAAAACTGGTTATACACTCAATTTCGTCCTCGCCAGTATATGATACTCAAACTTGGCCCATAGAGAAAATTACCACCTTAAACATTTTGGCATTCAGAACTACTTTCAGACAATTCTGCAAACGTATTGCTGTCTCTGAGAAGATTACTGTAGGCCATGTCATCTGCATAAAGCAGAACAAATAGTTTAAAAAAATATATATGTAAAGAAATATGTACACTTGTATTCATTTATTCATTCTCATAACCTCATCAGCAACAGTCGTCAGTCCATCTAGATCATCTGAGTGAGACTTCTTGTCATTAAAAAACAATGCAAACATTATTGGGGAAATATTTTCTCCTTGTCTCACATTAACACTTGAACTGAAAAACTTGGAAAATATCATCATTGGCCATTACACATGATTTGGCATCACCACACATGTTTATGATAACTCGCAATGTTTTACCATTTATACTACAACTTGGCAGTATTTGCCACAAAAGCACTCTATTAACCTTTTCAAAAGCTTTCTCTCATAGTCTAAAAAAGCACAATATAACCTTTTTTTTAATGACAAAATATCAACGATATCATAAAAGGTAAACAGATTGTCTGATGTTGAAAAATCACTTCTAAATTCAGTATACCTGAGCACTCAGCATGTAGTTTCAGACTCTCATCCAGTATGCTTTTATATAGGTTACCAAAAGAAAACATTGTGATCCCAGTAGTTATTTGGGTCATCATATGATCCTTTGTTTTTAAAAATCAGTTTTATTACCCCTTCAGTCCAGTGAGATGGAACCTTGCCCATCATTTGCACAAGATTAAATCAGCTTGTGTGTGTGTGTGGTGTGTGTGTGTGTGTGTGTGTGTGTGTGTGTGTGTGTGTTTTATTTTTTTAATCTTTAAGAAATTCATATTGTCCAACCCTCTTACCTTCTTGTTTGACTTCGAAATACATTTAAGAACCACAGCTTTTGATATCAGATAGTTTTCCTGCACACTATCTTCTAAAGCAGAATCTAAATACCACTCAATCACTTTGAACTGGGACAGGTTATTGCGTTGTTTCTGTTGCCTTCAGCAGTTAATTTATAAACTTGATGAATGTCTACTGGTTCAGATTTAAAACTGGAGTCTTCATGCATGATTCATTAAGTCTACACATGTTGGTGCAGATTTTCCTCTTGCTTACTACACATTGTACAGTATTTGGACAATTGGACAAGTGGACCTTGTGTTTACTACACATTGAACAGTATTGTCCACTTGTGTTTACTACACATTGAACAGTATTGTCCACTTGCGTTTACCACACATTTAACAGTAATGTCCACTTGTGTTTACCACACATTGAACAGTATTGTCCACTTGTGTTTACCACACATTGAACAGTATTGTCCACTTGTGTTTACCACACATTGAACAGTATTGTCCACTTGTGTTTACTACACATTGAACAGTATTGTCCACTTGTGTTTACCACACATTGAACAGTATTGTCCACTTGTGTTTACCACATTGAACAGTATTGTCCACTTGTGTTTACCACACATTGTTCAGTATTGTCCACTTGTGTTTACCACACATTGTTCAGTATCGTCCACTTGTGTTTACCACACATTGAACAGTATTGTCCAGTTGTGTTTACCACACACTGAACAGTATTGTCCACTTGTGTTTACCACACATTGAACAGTATTGTCCACTTGTGTTTACCACACATTGAACAGTATTGTCCACTTGTGTTTACCACACATTGTTCAGTATTGTCCACTCATGTTTACCACACATTTAACAGTATTGTCCACTTGTGTTTACCACACATTGTTCAGTATTGTCCACTTGTGTTTACCACACATTTAACGGTATTGTCCACTTGTTTACCACACATTGAACGGTATTGTCCACTTGTTTACCACACATTGTTCAGTATTGTCCACTTGTGTTTACCACACATTGTTCAGTGTTGTCTACTTGTGTTTACCACACATTGAACAGTATTGTCCACTTGTGTTTACCACACATTGAACAGTATTGTCCACTTGTGTTTACCACACATTGAACAGTATTGTCCACTTGTGTTTACCACACATTGTTCAGTATTGTCCACTTGTGTTTACCACACATTGAACAGTATTGTCCACTTGTGTTTACCACACATTGAATGGTATTGTCCACTTGTGTTTACCACAATTGAACAGTATCTTCCACTTGTGTTTACCACAATTGAACAGTATCATCCACTTGTGTTTACCACACATTGAACGGTATCGTCCACTTGTGTTTACCACACATCTAACGGTATTGTCCACTTGTTTACCACACATTGTTCAGTATTGTCCACTCATGTTTACCACACATTGAACAGTATTGTCCACTCATGTTTACCACAATTGAACAGTATCATCCACTTGTGTTTACCACACATTGAACGGTATCGTCCACTTGTGTTTACCACACATCTAACGGTATTGTCCACTTGTTTACCACACATTGAACGGTATTGTCCACTTGTTTACCACACATTGTTCAGTATTGTCCACTTGTGTTTACCACACATTGTTCAGTGTTGTCCACTTGTGTTTACTACACATTGAATGGTATTGTCCACTTGTGTTTACTACACATTGAATGGTATTGTCCACTTGTGTTTACTACACATTGAATGGTATTGTCCACTTGTGTTGTCCCTCCACCACTCTGCAGATGGACCGACGTTTACGGCTGGTGGCTTTCAAAATGGCGGAAGAGTTCCAGCAGCGGGGGGACATTCTGGACGAGTTGGTGTTTGCCCCTGACATCCCTCACAGTGTGCGGCGCCATTTGACCACGTCTGTCTCCAAGATGGGTCTGCGCTCCACCCAGTGTCAGAAAGATGGCAAGATCTACCTCAACATTCAGTTCCGTGCCCGAGTGGATAAGGTAGTCTTTGAAGTACGGTGGATAAGTTTGGCATAAGTACAGTAGATAAGGAAGGCATTGAAGTACAGTGGATAAGGTTGGCATTGAAGTACAGTGGATAAGGAAGGCATTGAAGTACAGTGGATGAGGTTGGCATTGAAGTACAGTGGATAAGGTAGGCATTGAAGTACAGTGGATAAGGTTGGCATTGAAGTACGGTGGATAAGGTAGGCATTGAAGTACAGTGGATGAGGTAGGCATTGAAGTACAGTGGATAAGGTTGGCATTGAAGTACAGTGGATGAGGTTGGCATTGAAGTACAGTGGATAAGGTAGGTTTTGATGAACAGTGGATAAGGTTGGCATTGAAGTACAGTGGATGAGGTAGGCATTGAAGTACAGTGTGGATTAGGTTGGCATTGAAGTACAGTGGATAAGGTTGGCATTGAAGTACAGTGGATAAGGAAGGTATTGAAGTACAGTGGATAAGGTTGGCATTGAAGTACAGTGGATAAGGAAGGCATTGAAGTACAGTGGATAAGGTTGCATTGAAGTACAGTGGATAATGAAAGTATTGAAGTACAGTGGATAAGGTTGGCATTGAAGTACAGTGGATGAGGTAGGCATTGACGAACAGTGGATAAGGTTGGCATTGAAGTATAATGTGGATTAGGTTTTTATTGAAGTACAGTGAATGAGTTAGGCCTTGAAGTATCGTGTGGATAAGGTTTTTATTGGAAGTAGAGTGGATAAGATAGGCATTGAAGTACAGTGTGGATAAGGTTGGCATTGACGAACAGTGGATCAGGTTTTTATTGAAGTACAGTGGATAAGGTTTTTATTGAAGTACAGTAGATAAGGAAGGCATTGAAGTACAGTGGATAAGGTTGGCAGTGAAGTATAGTGTGGATAAGGTAGGCATTGAAGTACAGTGGATAAGGTAGGCCTTGAAGTACAGTGGATAAGGTTGGCATTGAAGTTTAGTGTGGATAAGGTTGGCATTGAAGTACAGTGTTAAGGTTGGCATTGAAGTACAGTGGATAAGGTTGGCATTGAAGTACAGTGTGGATAAGGTTGGCATTGAAGTACAGTGTGGATAAGGTTGGCATTGAAGTACAGTGTGGATAAGGTTGGCATTGAAGTACAGTGGATAAGGAAGGCATTGAAGTACAGTGGATAAGGAAGGCATTGAAGTGCAGTGTGGATAAGGTTGGTATTGAAGTACAGTGGATAAGGAAGGCATTGAAGTACAGTGTGGATAAGGTTTTTATTGAAGTACAGTGGATAAGGAAGGCATTGAAGTGCAGTGTGGATAAGGTTTTTATTGAAGTACAGTGGATAAGGTTGGTATTGAAGTACAGTGGATAAGGAAGGCATTGAAGTACAGTGGATAAGGAAGGCATTGAAGTCCAGTGGATGAGGTTGGCATTGAAAGTGTGGGTAAGGTTGGCATTGAAGTACAGTGTGGATAAGGAAGACATTGAAGTATAGTGCGGATAAGGTTGGCATTGAAGTACAGTGCAGATAAGGTTGGCACTGAAGTACAGTGTGGATATGGTTGGCATTGAAGTACAGTGGATAAGGTAGGCATTAAAGTACAGTGTGGATAAGGTTGGCATTGAAGTACAGCGGATAAAGTAGGTCTGAAGTACAGTGGATAAGGTAGGCATTGAAGTACAGTGGATAAGGTTGGAATTGAAGTACAGTGTGGATAAGGTAGGCATTGATGAACAGTTGATAAAGAAGGCATTGATGAACAATTGATAAGGAAGGCTTTGCAGTAAAGTGTACTTATCAAGTAAAGCTGCCAGTATCCACACACTTCACAAAAAGGTTAATGACAACTTCATAAAAGGTCTTTTTTCACGAAATGTTAAATCATTGAGGGATTATTTATATTATTCAGGCTGCATTTTGGTCTACTACTGGCTTGATAAAATGCATTTGAAAAATCACTGTCACTACCAAAAATATTCACTTATTCAGTGGTTTATAAATGATAGCTGTGATTTATTATTTGTATTTAAAAAAAAAAAATTGCAGTGCATATGCAAGAAAGCACTTCTGGTTAAGAGTGGTGCTCATCACAGTGGTTGCACACACTGCTATTTGCCAAAAATGAAGCATTTCACTATGCCCAAAAAGACATCAGTTCCCAGTGCTGTGACCTGTTGATCCCTCCCCTAGCAAGGTGCCATGTCACCGGACAGGTTTGAAGGACAAAGACCATGGCCTACAGCTCATTCCCTTACGAACATGTTCTCATTTTTCAGCCTTTGTTTTATTACTGCTTTGAGACTCAATATCTTGACCTAAAGGCAGGACCATCTTTAATGATTCATTACAACAAGGAAACCTTTAGTTAACCTGTTGGCGATTATCAATACCCAGTAAACACACATCCACAATATGCCTCGTTCTGATTATTTACAAGTTCAGCAGTCACTGAGCACAAGGGAAGCCACTTTTCAATGAAGACACTTGGATAAACACTGTGTTAATAATAATAATAATAATGGTATTTATATAGTGCTGAATCTTGTGCATAGACAAATCAAAGCGCTTTCGCACCAGTCATTCTCACGCACACATAACTCTAAAACTGGAGAAACTAAAGACAAGGAAGAGGCAGGGAAGGGAGGCTATTTTGGGAAGAGGTGGGTTTTAAGGCCAGACTTGAAAGAGCTGAGTGTGGAGACTTGACGAAGCAAAAGAGGAAGTCCATTCCAATTGCAAGGTCCAGAGACAGAAAGAACAGTGGCCAACAGTCGAGAGTTTGAATCTGGGTATGCGTAAATAGAGTGGATCCGAAGCTGATCGTAGTGAGCGAGATGGAGTGTAGAGGTGAAGGCAGCCACAGAGATTGGAAGGGGCTGATTTGTGAATACATTTGGAGCCAGTGGAGATGTTGCAAAAGAGGAGTAATGGGCTGAGTTCTTTTCTTTCTGAGGACGAGTCAGGCAGCAGAGTTTTGTATGCGCTGAAGGGACTGAATGGGTGAAGCAGGCAAACCAGACAATAGAGTTACAGTAGTCAAGGCGAGAGAGAATGAGAGAAACGACAAGTCTAAATGTTGTGTCAATGGACAGATATTTCCAGATGGAACTGATGCGCAACAGTTGACAGTAGCAGGATTGACATGTCTGACTGATAAATTTTTGCATGGACAGTGTGTTGTCAAGGACAACACTGAGGTTCCTGACTGAACTGGAAAGAGAGATGGACGTACTGCCAAGTTTGAATTGTGTCGTGATGGAAGAGAGTTTTTGTTTAGTTCCTATGATCATTGCTTCAGTTTTGTCTGTGTTATTGTAACTTATTTTGAGTCATCCAATTTTGAATATCCAGCAAGCAGTTGGATGTTTCTTGCAAGAGTGATGACAGTTTTTCGGGGGTATCACTCTTCTGGAGTTGAGTGTCATCAGCATAAGAATGATGACTGACATTATGGCAGTTGATAATTTCAGTGAGAGGAGCAGTGTACAGCGTGAAGAGCACTGGGCCTAAAACAGATCCCTCTGGGACTCCATGTTCAATTTTAACGGGTTCAGACTGGAAATTATCAACAATGACAGACTGGAATCGATCAGTGAGATAAGATTTGAACCAGTTTAGAACAGTGCCATTGATACCAAATGTAAAATGAAGATGGGAAAGGAGGATTGAATGGTCTGTCATGTCAAATGCGGCTGTCAAGTCGAGAAGAGTAAGAAGGGAGATCTGTCCTGAGTTGGACGCTAGCAGTAGGTTATTCAGGATGTGGAGGAGAGTGGTTTTGGTGCTGTGGTCAGCACGATAGGCAGACTGAAATGGGTGGATGAGATTGTTGAAACAAAGGTGATTGTTGAGCTGCTTCAGGACAGCTTAGGAGTTCGGACAAGAATGGAAGATAAGAAACTGGTCGTGGTTTTTCAAAATGTTTGCGTCAAGGTTGGATTTCTTCAGAAGAGGCCGGACGATTGCAGTTTTGAAAGTGGATGGAAACGTTCCAGTGAGAAGGGATGAGTTGACAATATTGGTGATTGTGGGGAGAAGCTGTGAGACACACTGGGAAAAGACAGAGGCTGGTATAGGATCGAGCTCACAGGATTTTATTGTCATTTCTTTCAGGATTTCATGGACTTCTGTTTCAGTCAATGGATTAAAGGCATGGAGAGGAGTGCCGTTGAACTGAGGATCAGGATGAGTAGGTTGGAAAGGCATTTGGTTTAAGATGGTACAAATATTCTAGACTTTATCAAAAAAAAAAAAAGAAAGAGGAAAAGACATTGGGGAGTTCAGATAAAGTGCAGGCAGAAGGAAGAGGAGTCTTTTTTGCAGTACCGAGAAGATTTGACGTGATAGAGTAAAGATATTTGGTGGATGTGGCATCGAGAACTTGAGAAGAAAAGTTTGTCTTCGCTGATGAGATCATATGTTTGACTTATTTGTTTTCGGAAGATTTGATTGTGGACTTTCAGTTTTGTTGATTGCCATTGGCGACGTTTGCGTTTTGCAAGTCGAATGTCTTGTGTGTACCACGGGGCGGAAGGTCTGTCAGGGAGCATGCGGGTAGTTGGGGGTGCATGTTCATCCAGCAGTTGAGAGAGGACAGTGTTGTAATGTGTAGAGACATTGGTGCGGGAAGAAATTTGGAAAGGCATTCAGCAGCTTGAGAAGAAAAAGTGTTAATGTTGATGGATTTCAGGTTGTGACAAGTAACGGATTTTTGGTTCTGGTAGGTTTTGAAATATTAAGCAAGAATATAACAGCAGAATGGTCGGAAGAGAGTTTGTCAGTTAGTCACTGACGCAATCATGGCATCGGAGTCACAATCATGGCATCGGAGTCACGTGTGATGAGCCAGTCCAACGTATGGCCAGATCTGTGTGTTGGTTCTGTAACGAGCTGAGAGAAAGAATGATTGGACAGAGATAGACACAGGCGTTTGACATCAGAGGAAGTTTGGTTGTTGAAATGAAAATTGAAGTCTCACTGCACACCTTTTTTGGGGGACTCTTGGGTCCAGAACTTACAGATCTATAACAGATCATTGGATGAACTGTGCAGATCCATGAGTCATTGAATGAACTGTGCAGATCCATGACAGTCATTGAATGAACTGTGCAGATCCATGACAGTCATTGAATGAACTGTGCAGATCCATGACAGTCATTGGATGAACTGTGCAGATCCATGACAGTCATTGGATGAACTGTGCAGATCCATAACAGATCACTGAACTGTGCAGATCCATGACAGATCATTGGATAAACAGTAGGGAAACTGGGGCTTTTTCTGGATTAATAGTATCCGCACCTTCTGGGAATCCTGTGCTGGAAATTTCCTCTTTTCTGTTCTCTTTTTTCTGGATTTGATTTCCTCATTATTTTTTTTAATCATTCCCTTATCTCTTCCGTTATTTTCTGCCTTATTGTGTCATTCACCTTTTTTTTTTTTCTAGAAAGTCTTGAGTGTTTTCTTTTTCTGGACTTGATAAATGGGCACTCTCACTTTGTTGTGTTCTTTTTTGCATGTGGAGCGCCTGATGGCAATTTTTGGAAATGTATTCCTGTTACGATATATACTTTTGTGTATTCTGTGTAATTATGTTTATGTTCAGGTTATTAATTTTCAATCATCTGATGAAAAAGTGGAATGCTAGAGGTATGTTCATGTGCATAAATGTGACTGAACTAATTTTCTTTTCCAAATTTTGTTTTGGTTGCTGTTGCCTGTTGTTTTTGTGGGTTTTTTTCAGGTTCTACAGGACCAATGTTTAGTTTTTCAGCCCTGACAGGGCATTTTGTGGCTGGCTGGTCTATAAGTGACAAAGATATCTCCACTCCAGTCCATTCTGCAGAAGCAGCTGATTTACTGACATGAATAAATAACAGAAGTTGGAAATTTTTCCACATGTGGAGTGCTCCAGTTATTACTGAATTATGTTTTGTGTGTGCTTTTCCCCCTCAATATTTCAGGACTTAATGTTATGAATACACAATATATGACACTCAGCTTGTATATGCATGCTGAGGTATAGAGGCATCTGCATGGTCCTATGGACATGCTCATGTAATTAAACTGAATATGTATATAAAATGCATACATGCATACACAAGTCCACAAACATGCATGCATGCACAGCACACATGCATTTGTTCTTTTTTGTTAGATGGATATCCCAGTCTCTGCGATGAAGGCAGCTGTACGCTGCAGGTCCTATACACAGCTGTAGAGCTTCCAGGTCACTGGAGTTGGGTTGGGCCAGTACCTCTTCCTGAGCACCTCATCGAGGGGGCAGGACTGCAGCAGGTGTTCTGTTGCCTGGCTGTCAGTCCCACAAGGGCACCGTGCTGAGTGACCAGTGCAGAATTTAGTATATAGGTGGTTTAGGCGGTTGTGACCTGTCCTGACTCTGAACACTGACACCTGTTCCTGCCTAGTCGACAGGTAGAAGGGGTCTGTCCTTATCTCGTGTGGAAGCTGTTGCATCCACTTCTTTTGTTGCTTGGCTTTGATGGTTTTTACCTCAGAGTAGCTGGTGGACCTGTCCTCATGCTCTCCTGAAGTGCCTTCCTTGGTGAGGGACTCTGCACAACACAGCACATTGCAGTGAGAGGGAATCCATTGCAGGACAGTGTGGCTCCTGCAGAAGGAGGCAAGAGTGGAGGACAGGTTGTTTAAATGAGTGTTTTTGTTGGACAGTAACACCTGCAGGATGGACAAGCCATCAGTCAGGAAACTACATTATGGATGACATGAGCACTGACTTCGATGTGGGCTGCTGCTGTTTTCAGGGCTTCTGCCTCAGTCTTTTAATTGAAGTTAAAGGACAATAGCAAAGCAGATCTTTTCTTCTTTGCCTCCTGGGCACTGAATGTAGATTCCCTCCCCACCATTTCCTACAGCTTTCATGGCTAAGTCATCAGTATAAACATGAGTCTGGAACTTTTGGATGGTGGGTTTGGAGGTATTGAAGGCTGAGGGTCACTTTGAGAGTCTCTGGGACGAACACCAGGGATGCTGGACTGAATGTGGCTGAATATTCCTCCATGCAGGGACAGCCTGACAGCAATTGATCTCTTTGGGGTCATGGTCAAGGATATCTCAGTGCTGTTGTTCAAAGGTCCTTCTCTGGTGGCCAGAGCTGCTTCTCTTCAGTCACCCCTTAGTTGGCTGGGACAGTCGTTCTTTCATGGGATGATCCTGCAACCTCTTGAATTTGGCAGCTTGGGTGTGGAGCTTGGCATCTCTGCTATCCTCAAGAGGCTGAAGCCCTGTAACGGTTTCAAGCTCCAGTATTGACATTGACTTCATAGCCCTGGCGATGATGCTGATTGCCTGGTTCTGCTCCTTGCTGACCTGGACTTGGCTGTAGTGACCCATGCTGTCACATCAAACTCAAGCACTGGCCTGACTCTTCCAGTGTAGAGCCCCCAGAGTTGTGTCTGTGCCTCACATAGTTCCTGCCAGCTTCTTCATAAAGGCAAGTTGCACTTTGGCTATAGCTTCTGTCTTCTCTACTTGCTTCTTCCACTACGGTTACACCAAGGTATGTGGGATTGTCTTCTGCAACTACAGTTTGTCCATTAATGCACAATGTGGCCTTCTGTTTTGTTGAAATGCTGAAGACTGTAGGTGGTCTTTTTTGTGTAATCTTCACAAGCCACTGTTTTGTCCAGCTTTCAAGAATGTTCAGCGCCTGCTACAAACTGTAGTTAGCTGTTGTGAGGTGTTCCAAGCATCAAAGGACCAGATCATGAGCATTTTTGGCTCCCTAGACTTCACATGTCAGATCTCTGATGATATCGTTGAAGATCAGGAACAAGATTCGGTTAAAGACCCTCCTTAGGGCACTTCTTCTCTGTCTTCTTATGACTGTATACTCCCTTCACATGAACTCGGGCCTTATTGTTCAGGTACTGGGAGATCCACTGGTACATACAGCTGGTCACACTGCTGTTTTGGAGTTACAGGTGGAGCCCATTTTTTCACACTTTATTGGAAGCCTTTTCCGTGCCTATCCACACCTTCAGAATTTGCTGTTTGTCCTGAAAGCCATCCTCCATCTTCTGGGCAATGCAGGTCACCTGGTCCTCAGTGAAACGGTGTTGCCAGAAGCCTGTCTGCTCTGGGGTGACCTTCTCTAGGTTCCATTCTAGGCATGTGTGTGATGATTTGATCCATGAGCTTGCCAACACAACTGGTAAAGCTGATGGGATGGTAAGTGCTTTCATTTGGTCCTTGCCATTCTTGTGGATTGGCACCATATCAGCTTCAAGCCAGTTCTGTGGAACATGCCCATTTTTCCAGCTGTTACTGAAGAGAGCAAGGACTTTGGATTTGCTTTGGTGCTGAAGTGTACTGGAATCTCATTGGTAACTTTGTCAGGGCCAGATTTCTTGTCCTTCAAGGTCTTTTGTTCTTCCAACTTCTTGCTGAAAGGCTTGTTCATGTATTCTGGTGGATTTTGTTCACCGTGGTGGTGGTGGTGGTGGTTTAGCTTGTCATGAACTTACTGTTTCCTGTCTTCTGGAATCTGGATGTTGCTGATCTGCTTATAGCTGTCTGTAAAAGTTTCCTGCTTCCTTCCCTGTCACGATCTCCTGGTCTTTTTCAATCATGATAGTGCTGACCTTGTGTCCTCATCATTTATTGCCTTGGTAAGCTTCCAAAGCTTATTTCCATCTCGGTCAAGGTCAAGCTTTTCTGATTTCTCCCTCCAACTTGTTCTTACAGCTTGAATGTGTATGTCTTTCGATATTTGGCAGAACAGGCTTTGAGGGCAATATTGTTCTCTGGAATTGGGTTGTTCTCTACCTCCTCTCTAATTCTGGCTACTTCCTCTTCCAGCTGATGTAGAACCTTGGTCTAGTATTGCCTGTAGTTTTTGCGAGTGCCATGTGGAATTGTTTCTGAGGCTGCTTTTTAGAAGGCCTGGTTTTAGTGACTGGAGGCTTTGTTAGTGTTAAAGTCATCCACCTTTGCAGCATTCATCAGAACATTTCCCAGACTATTTACTTGGAATTCTATCTGGGGAGGACTTTGGGTTGCTGAGCCTGTACTGCATATTGATGGCCATTAACACTGGTCTGTGGTTACTGCACCTTCCTGCTGGTTTTTCGGGAAAGGTATTCAGTTACAAAGGCTAGGTCTGGAGTAGCTGTTGAAATCCATCGACAGATGAAATGGTTGGTGGTGTTCTGGATCATTCTGCAGAAGCATGTTGTTCTCAATCTGCCAGTCCTTCACTTCCATCTTCTCTGCAGTCAGTTTTGTTGTAATTCGTAACTCATTATAGAGTGACTGTTGAAGTCACTAACAGCCAAGCAGTTTTTATATGGTAAGTGCATCATCTACTGTGAGATCTTTGTCTGCAGTACAGGCCCAGCAACCCAAAGCCCTTCCCCAGATGGAATTACAAGAAAGCATACTGGGAAATATACAGGTTGAAGATGGTGATAAGTGAGTTGTTCAGTGATCTTGATTCCTTGGGTTTCAGCTTGTTGGTGTGTTCACTTTGAAGTCTCTGGCTGGAATGTTATTCAGCATTCCTTTTTTTTTTTTTTATCTTCCTTCCCTGTCCATCCTGAAGGTTTGGTATCCTCTGACAGTGATCCTATGGTCAGTGTTTAGGTGTGTCTCTTGGATACAGGCCATGTCGATGTTCTCTGCATGCAGTCTCTCAGTAGAATCTTCTTGTAGACACCCAGCATTCCACTGGAGAATGTTGAGTGGTCTTGTGGTTTCTCCAGAGTCTGATGTGCTTTGGCCAGTAGCATTAAACCTCCACCTCTGAAACCTGGCTCCTCACAGCGGGATGGGGTGACCACTGGTGGCTTTGGGTGGGCCCTTTTGATGCACAGGGCCTGGCACTCTACAGGTCTGGTGCAGTGGGACTCCACAGCAAGAGCACCATCCATAATGTGTATTTGTGATGTGCCATCATTATGTGCTACAGGGGCCCAGTGTATTCATCTTCGGTATTGGTTTGTTTCTCTGAGTTTCCCTCTCATAGGTGATCTGCTGACCAAGACTAAAGAGCATCATCTGCCCATGTTTTTCCTCAGCTTTGGCTGACTGAGGATATTTGAGACGTACACCTTGGGGGCCTTTTAAACAGCAGTGAGAGCTTATCCTTACTGCTCACCCTTGACATAATAGCCTTAGGAAACCACAAATGCATTTGAAATAGTTATGTCGATTAGAAGTTGTCATTGTGAACATGCATGTTTTGCAGGTGGTGGAAGCAATGGAGGAGCGGGGTGTGACCATGACCAACCGCTTTCTGTTAGTGGAGGATCGCAGCACTCTGCCCTGCCATGCTGACGTTGCTGAAGAAATCGAGACTGCGCGAACTCTCACTCGCCAAGATCGCATTGCTGCCAGAACAGCTTCCAAACAACAGTGTGCTGACAAAGAAAGCAGAGATGCTGCCACAGGAAATTCACTGAATGGGTCACTGTTTGAGGAAACTATGGAAGGCTTTGTTACAGCACAGTCCTACATGATCACGGACACCAATGCCTCCCTGAAATCACCTCAAGTACAGAGCACTCCGCAGACCACTCCTGCCAAAGCCCAGAGCCCCACCAAGAAACTGAACACACCTGCAGGAGAAGTTTATGCCAAATTTGCCAGAGCAATGATGGCTTCAGGCATTGGCCAGACCCTGGTTCCTATGGAGTGCAGTACGCCCGTCAGCAACATTCTCGTCAACCCGCCCAAGTCAGACAACCTGAGTGGCACTGCAGGCAGTGCCCCTGTCATCAAGAACATTCTGATGAGTCCCCCAAAAGGTCATGGGTTAAGTGTAACCTTGTCCTCCCCCATGAAAAACCTGTCAGTTTCTTCCTCTGCAGCCTCCTCTTCCTTTCCCCAACCTGACTTCTCCACCTCTCCCTCTAAAGACAGCAAAAAGTCACAGGGGAACCAGTCAGAATCCACTTCCTGCTGCAGTACTCTCTCCCCCAGCAGTTCTGTGTCATCGTCCAGACCATCCCACTTTGTGTTTGGGCAGTCCACTTCACTGCTGCAGTATGCCAAGTCCTTGTCTCAACCCCAGCAGGTGTGTCAGAAGACAGCTTCTCCCTCTCCACCTGTGATAGTTCCATCAGCATGTGTGACAGTCAGTCAGAGTTTGGCTGGTGTCACACCAGTGGATCCTGTTAACCAAGCACAGACAACTGAGCAGCAGTTGACATCTAATCATTTATCACAGAACAGGTACCACAGCAGGTATCCTTACAGTAACCCCATGCACACTAACCCCATAGAGTTTCAATACAGCAATCCCGCAGACTGTCCACACAGTAATCCCATGCGCTTTCCATACAGCAACCCTCTGTGTACTGACAGCAATGGCAACAGTGCAGGTTTCTATGGAAACCCATACCTCCCATTCCAGGGGGGGTTGTGGCAGCCTCCAGTGAGGCCGGTGACGGACCCTTCAGCTCCCCATGCCATTCAGATCTCTCCAGCCTGTCACTACCAGGGCACCAAGTTCTCCAAGCCTCAGGACTCCTACACCACGGCCATGTACCTGGAGAATGAAGTGCCCAGCCAGGCAGCACATGGCCGCAGGTGGAATCACTACAACCCTGTGTGACTGTCTTATGTCACAACAAAAACAACAGTTTTCGCTTCACAAAGAAAGCACATGTTTCCCAGCAAACTGACAAAATTTGAAAAAAAAAAATTATTTTCGAAGTGTTTAAAGACTTCTCGAAAGTAAATGGGTTTTACGACATTTTCCAGATTTTATTGAATTGTGTATTATATCATTTTAGCAGTATGTACATAGTTTTAGTCTTGTCCATGTGATAATAATAAATTGTGTGCATTTTTTATTCAAAATCATTTTCTAGGTGGAATATGCTAAACATTTTGAATGCAGTCGAGAGTGTTTCCAGCATCTGGTATGTTTATTAGCATGAATTTTGTTGTCTAAATTAGAAAATTATCTGATATTTCTTTCAGTCCAAGAAGCAAAAGTGTATATACAGCAAGAGTACTTGTTTTGTTCATATGAATGTGTTGATTTTAAATATGTATGCTGTGTGTGACCATTTTTGTCATTTACTGTCTGTCTTTTTCACCATCTTGTCAATCTGTCATGTGATCTGATTTTTGACAAGCAAGACAGTGTCTTGTGTTTAAAGAATATTTCTTCAACTTCTTCATTGATTTTATATATTCATGCATTTACTTGAAACATATTCATCTTATTTATTTACTAATCAATTCAAAGATTTGCTCAATTTCAATTTATTCTTAACTTGTTGGTTTTGATGCTCAGTGACACTTTCAAGACTTTTAAAGACAGTTGTGAGAGGGAAGCTGTGTGAGTGCTCCTGGGTGTGTGCATGTGAATGATTGTGCACAGGGAAATCCCTGTTTTTGGATTGTACACAGGTCAGTGTGGTTGTATGAAATACTAGCAGCTGATGCTGCAGTGTGCGAATGTTAACTCTGTTTTGTGTGCAGTTAATTGTATGAATGTTTGTGGACATTTTGGCGGTCTCCCCTCTTGTCTTTCTCTGTCTTTCTTTCTCATTGCCTCTCTCTCCTCATCCCAAAGTCATAAACTACAAGAAAGGAATGCATCTGTGAAATGGCTCTTCACTCTTAAAAGTGCAATATGCTCACCACCTGGTAACAAAAACCATAAGCCAATCATCTCATATCACATAAGGATTTACTTAGATATAAGCACAGTGTCATATACCACAGTAATGTTTACATCAAAACCTGGGATGAATACACGAATATGTGCAGCAAATCTCAAGTGGGCTGTGTTTGTGAACATTAGGCACTGCTCCCTTTGAAAGAAATACTTTTAATAGCAGCAGATGCAGTGTAGCATATATGGATCAGTCCGCATGTTTTGACACCTTGAAACTGAAAACTGTTGGAAAGCATAGAATGATAGTATTCATAAATGAAGACTTAACATTGGTGTAACACTGAGAGGGAATGCTGTGAAAGAAAATGTGTTGATCAGTAGGACTGTGCATTTGATGGTGACAGTCTGTGACCTGTAGAGCAGTGTGTTGATCTACTGTGCACTTGATGGTGACAGTCTGTGACCTGTACAGCAGTGTGTTGATCTACTGTGCACTTGGTGGTGACAGTCTGTGACCTGTAGAGCAGTGTGTTGATCTACTGTGCACTTGGTGGTGACAGTCTGTGACCTGTAGAGCAGTGTGTTGATCTACTGTGCATTTGATGATGGACAGTCTGTGACCTGTACAGCAGTGTGTTGATCTACTGTGCACTTGGTGGTGACAGTCTGTGACCTGTAGAGCAGTGTGTTGATCTACTGTGCACTTGGTGGTGACAGTCTGTGACCTGTACAGCAGTGTGTTGATCTACTGTGCACTTGGTGTTGGCAGAGAAAGGTGGAGGGAGAGAGAGAAGGGAAGGATAATGCATGCACGCATGCGTACACCCTCTCATGTGCGCCTGCACACACATGCAAGCGCGCCTGCACATGGACACACACACACACATGAAAAGCAAAGCAAAAGTGAGTGTTAATTCCATATGCTGATGGGTATGATGATAATGATGAACGTCTTCCAAAATGAGCTGTTCCCACAGCTGCAGTCAGCATTGGCCACCCTGAGTACTGGGGCAGCAAGCAGTCGTGATCCACATTGTGATAATGTGCCTGACTACGAACCAAGTGTCTATGGGTTCAAGTCAAGGAGCATGATTTTTACTGTACCCTCCACTAGACCTTGGGTGATGGTCTGAGTGCTAGTCATTCGGATGAGATAAATTGTGTTGCCATGTGCAGCATGTACTTAGCGCACATAAAAAGAACACATGGCAACAAAAAGTGTTGTCCCTGGCAATATTGTGTAGAAAAATCCACTTTGAATGTAAAACAAAAACACTGTCCAGCAGAGAGATAAAGTGGTGCTGCACTGTGGTGATGTGGTCTCCCCAGAAGAATGCTGCCAGAATTTCACTCAGAAATCTGTTGACAAAGATCAATACAATACAAAAGAATTTAATGCAGAG